>NC_080683.1:66988398-67291429 GCF_030445035.2 Dasypus novemcinctus | reverse complement strand
CCCATACATTTCACATGAGCTTGATAAATACCAATATGTGTGTAGGGAAATATATTGGTGTTCTCTAATTTATTGATAACGATATTTTTTGTGTTATTAAGTTTTTATTTTCTAACCTCATTGTAGCTTTTCAAGGTTTGTAACTTGGATGTTACAAAGTCCAAAAATTCCCTTGTACCCTCTTCTTTGCTTTCACTTCAGTGGCTTCCAGTGAAGTATAGGCTCAAGTTCAAGGTTTTTCTTTTTAGCTTCTAAAGCTCCCTGTGATCCTGCAGCATGTAACCTGCAAGGGCTCTTAATCCCATAAACTTTAAATCATGTTCCCTACTCTCCAAACTGCATGCCATTTATCTGCTCTTACAGCCCACCTGGAGTTTCTTGGCTGTCATGAATTCTGTGTGTTGGCCCCTAGGTTACAGGAGGCAGGTATTGCTCAGCACATGTGTAAGCTGCCTGAATTTAACAACTATAACTTCTGCATGAATAAATGATGTTTGCTTGTTCAGTAGTGCTCCAGGGTATAGTAAATTTTGATTTCTCTATTTTCATCTTGTTTGTACGCATGTCTAATTATGCGTGTTTGGTTGAGCAATGTGTGGAGAGTCTTAGGTACCGTTATTATCGATGGTTTGCTCATCTTGAAATGTCAGCCATAGGACTGACTACAGGGTAACATTGAGCATTGAAACAACGTGGCTGAGGTTGCGTCAATATTGCTTTTAGGCACTGTATAATTTTAGAGATTTATAACTGGAATGTAAATATTCACACTGGACTCAACTATGGCAGGCCTTTTCAGACCCTTCACACCAGGTTTCAGATTATTTGAAAATCATATAAGATGATTGGCAGTTTTGAGATTTTTTGTTTATTTGTTTCTCTTTAGATTTTCAAATGGCTCACTCCTTTTAAAATAAAATAGAAGGCATTACCATTTTTTATTTTAATTTATTTCAGGCAGCTATAAATGTGTATGCATATGTATAAATAGCAGTGCTTCAAAACTATTGTGACTGAATAAAATATGTAGCTGCTATTGAAATTAAATACAAATACTTCAAAGTGATCCTGAAAAAAAAAAGTATTTTCTAAGTAGTTTCTCCAATTTTGACTATAAAATCATAACTTCTGTTATGGGTGGATCCATAAAATTTTTTATAATATATGGCATATTATACTTTGATTTGTATTATGTTGGCTCTTAAACTGTCTATAGTTCTGGTTTCCAAACTTCACACCTTTAGTTATCAAGTTAGCACCACTGTCTCTCAATTCAACTTTATGAATCTTGTGGCAAAAGTGAGGTAGTCCCTGTTTTCATTTTAGAATGGACATTTGAAATGATTACTTTCATGGAATTCCAGGCTAGGACAAATAAGTCTCTTCTGTCCTCAGTCAGATGATAACAGTTTCTAGCAAGTTAGAGATATACAAATACTGAACTTGGCTGAAGGAAAAGTTCAGAAATGTTTGTGTGTGTAGAGGCAGGAACCTCTTTTGTTTCTACTTTCAAATCCCAGTTCTCCCAATTACTTCTGTGTGACCTGTTTTGCCTCATTTTCTTCTTGTAAAATGGGAATGATCTTGGTACCTGTTTCATAGGGTGGTAGTTAGAATAATTAAATAAATTAATATGTGCAAAGCTCTTAGAAGAATGCCTCATGATTGTAGCTTTAATCCATAAACTCAGTAAGTGGAATGTTTCATTTTAAATATTCAAAAAGATTCATTGAGAGTAATTTTAATGTCAAGCATTTCCTAGGCCTCAGAGTCTTATGATCATAGAAGTATAAATGAAAAAAATAAATGAAAGAACCCAGAAAATATCTTTATAGAACTTTTGAGAGAAGCATACATACCTGATTATGAAGATTTCAAAGATGACCTGTGGGCTCCCCAGAAAATGGAGAGAATCCTGCTTAGATGCAGCCTTTGGGAAGAGATGTGGACTGTGGATTCATTAAATCTCCTCCTAATCAGATGCAGATAAGACAGGGGCACAGTCACCAGAGAAAGACACATCTTGCTGATAGCGAGTACTTGGTCACTCACTAAATGTGACTTTGAGCAAACCCTTCAAACTTTTTGAACTTGTTTCTTTACAGACATAATGGCTGAAACACTTGCTTCAAAGTGCTGCTTTGAGCAGTAATATTATTTAACAGAGCACACTATCTGCTAACAGCATAAAATGTGACTTCACTTTGCTCCCCTTGACCCATCTAAGGATTCAACAAGACACGGATGTTTAGAGGGTACTGTTTCCTCCACCTCCTGTTTCTGTCCCCAAGGATAGAAATGCTGGCAGCCAAGGCAGGTGTAGTAGTGACCACATCACCACAGTGAACTTTGACTAGTCTCTTTTTTCCAGAGGAGCTGACAGAGCAACTTTATCTGGCCTACCCCCTCCCATAATTTCCTTACTACTGTGGAAGAGCCAGGGGTGACACTGCTACTGTGCCTTATTACTACCACATCTTATTTTTGTGATGACTAGCAGAAGTCTTTCTGGAGAGAAGCACAAACAAAGAATTTGATCTACACAACCAGCCCCCAAACCCAGGATACAATCAGGATACCAAGTTTTTAAAGATTAACAAATATATCTGAACCACCCAAAGTTAACAGTAAGTGTATTGTAAAAGTTAGCTGACCTTCACAAATGTACAGAATCTAAGGAGAGAAATGAAAAATGTCAGGGTGAAAGAGATAAAAAGCCAATGAATTGTTAAAGTAGAGTGTATAATTGAGCAACCAAAAATGAACTAAGAACTGATGAAGCACACACGTGCACACACACACACAAGAAATGAGTTCATTGAACAGGGTGTTTGTGAGTACACATGATAGCATGGTGCTTGTAATCATAACACAATCCAACAACACATGTATTGTGAACCGGACAAGAGTTCTTCTCTCAAAACGCAACGTAATCAGATCGTGAGTAAATCTAAGCTACAGAAAAGAAAATACCAACTATTATGTTTGTAACCAAATTTGTCCAAATGCCTGTCCTTTTCTATCACAAACAAATGGAATTTTCAAGAAAAGCCTCCCTTTCTAAAACTGCCTAGGTTTACAAAACCTATTTCTTTCCTATATTTGGAACAGCTGTAAGCAGAAACATAAAAATTACAGAAAAATATATTCTTCCTCTAAATTTTATCTGATATAAATTGTATATTGTGATACCAGCAGGAAAAATAATACCTCACCTTTAGTCACAGTTGAGCATATAAAAGGCAATTTATTTGAATAACTACACAAAGAGTTTCGGCTAAGCAATAAAATACAAGTAAAGAAAGCACAAAGCCCCATCCATATATGAATGTTTAAAAATAGGAATGTGTAAACTTCTTGTTGGATAACAGGCAGTCATTGAACTTTACAGTCCTAAGTAAGCTAATGTTTTGCTGGGCAAATTCCACATTTGTAATATTATGAGCAGTTTAAAAGTTGTCTTCCAACTTCCAGCAATTGAACTTCTTTGCTTTTACTGAAGGATTTGGAACCAAATGCTGTCATGACTTCCATATTATGGGATCTCAGTGGTGAGCTCCTACTTATCTGGAAGCATTTCCACTGATTCATCAAGCTTTCAGTGCTGGATGTTTTCTGTTTTCTCTCTTTCATTTGGAGGATAGTACTTGAGAATTGCTGGAATAATTCCTTTTTTAAACTTTTTTTCTCTTAGAAAGTATTTCCCAAAGAAAGCCCATGCTAGAGTGTTTTGCTAGAAAAGAAAGGAAAATGGCTTTGTTTTTTAAAAATAAATAAGCAAATAAATAACAGAATCTTAGATACTCTAAGATTGTCTTGAGAAGCGCAATTTCCATTCTCACTTCACATAATTTTCATGGCACTATTGTGAAGCACTTGCAAATTGCTTGCCAGACTTTACAAACAAATACAAGCACAATTGTTCAAAACTCCTGTGACAACTAGCACTTTTTCATACCATTGTCAGATTTAGAATCATTTGTCAAAAACCTGAGGAACACTGAAATTTAAAGCAGGGGCTATTTTCACTTCAAAGAAACTTAAGTCAAAGAATCGTTTTCTTGTTCATATTTCAAAACATACGTCCCATTGCTTAATAACTATAAGTTAAATATTTTATATGACTATCAATATAAGACCTGTTTTTCTCAGGAGCAATCTAAACCCACTCATTATAATTCTCCTCCTGCCTCCATATCTGCTAGGGTACTCTGAATTAGCTCTCTAGATAAGGCCTGCTCATGTTGCTCACAGACTTTGAAATCTTACTGGATACTAGTATCCTTTATGTCATTTCCCACTTTGCCTTGGCATTACTTTTTTTTTTGTACTTCAACCATTTTATTCAAAAATTCAATTAGTGATTTAACATCAAAGTTTTTTATTGCATAGGTAACTGACATAGCCTACTGTCGCCTTCCTAGGTAGCCATAGCACCATTGTTTCAAATGTGCTGTCTTCGGCATTCCTGTCCCCTTCAGAGTTCTCAAGACCTCTGAATGAGAACCCATGTGACCACAAGAGGATGGATCCAAGGAGGCTTAGTGTCCTTTCCGCTCTTCACTCCTGCAACTGGCTTTCTCCTAAAAGACCCAGGTCAAGTCACAGAATACAGAGAGGCCTCAAGGGCCAGTCGATTGCAGATTTCAGTGCTATAGTAGAAGTAGGCCAGGCTAACGGGAGCTTAGACCCCTGAGCAAAGGCAAAGGGTCTTCATGTCAAACCTCTGATAGTAGTGATCATGGTGGGCCACAAAGGGGCCGAACAAATGGAGGGTTGTTTGGTAGTGTTGCAGGTTATATTCAGTCATCCACAACAATATTCCACTGGGGGTAGGGGGTATGGTCCATGGTGACTGCCGCCAACGGTCATCTAAGACCAGCTTGAGATTAGGGTCTTTCTTGTTTAGGACCCTAACTTCCATGTAAATTTTCTGGTGAGGAATCTCACCACAGGACTCTCAATGTTCCCATGAAATTGTAGATAAGAGTTATCTGGGTATATTTGCAAGATCAAGACAAGTGGGCCTGGTTTCACCAAGGCCCTTGGAGGAGAAAGACTTTCAACATTGGTACCTAGCCTGTCATCAGAGCTGTAATAGCACTTCACTGCTCTTCTGAATTTATTCTCTGGAAATTTTACTTGAAGGAAGATCCACCCAGGAAGCATCATTTCATTTTCATAGATGGCTTTGTCATCTTTGAACTTATGTCCATACAAGTTATTCCACATCCATTCATGGGTATGGGAGATTGTGCCAGTTCTTGAGACTGAACTTTGAAGATAGGCTGACAGGACAAGTCTTCTATCCAAGTTAGAGCTGGTTATATTCGGCAGTTGTAGACCTTGAAATCCACGCAGCCCACCAGGAACTGCCGAAAGTGGTGATTCATAGAGACACTCAGTTTAAACCACCATAGATACAGTCTCCAGATGAAAGTGGAAGATCAGCTTGAGTGAAGATAAGTAGAATCAATAGGGTAGGCATTTTCTCCCCACCTGCTTGTTGTTTTTCACTTGCAGTGTCTGATTGTCTTCCTTGTTTCTTTAGGAGGCACCAGGAGCCAAACTCAGGAACTCTGATGAGGGAGGGATGTGCCTAATCTCTTGAGCCACCTCTGCTCCCTGCTCTTGTTGTGTCTCTCATTCTGTTTTCCCTCTCCACACCTCTTGTTGCATCATCTTGTTGCATCAGCTCACCACGCCTACCCATTGAGTCAGTTCGCTGTCTTCTTTTGGAGGTACCGGGAACCTCTGTTCCCTGCTTTGTTGTGACTGTTATTATGTTTCTCTTCTTGTGTCTCTTGTGTCAGCTTCCCCGGCCTGCCTGTCATGCCAGCTCACTGTCTTCTTTAGGAGGCACCATGATCCAAACCATCAACCTTCCGTGTGGTAGGTGGGAGCCCAGTGCCTTGAGCCACATCCACTTCCCAGGGCAGGCATTTCTGAGAGAATTTTATTTCGAGAAGAGTTTTGTTGAAATTCATTCTCAAGCCATTTACGTCATTGTCATGCAACTGGATCAAGGCAATGTTCCTATTTTCAATATTTATGACTTTTTTTAAAAAAGGTTTATTTATTTAATTATTATTTTTAAAATTCATCCCTCCCTCCCCGAGATGGTTCTTTCACCTGTGTGCTCATTGTTTACTCACCTTATCCAGGACCTACCAGGACCTGAACTCTGGACCTCCCACATGGGAGGTGAGTGCCCAATGGCCTGAGCCACATCCACTCTCCCCAGGCTGTGGCGTCTGCTCATGTGGTGGTGTGGTGTCTAGCTTGTTGCAGTGGTGTGGCATTTGCTCATCTTCTTTAGAAGACACTGGGACCCAAACCAGGACCTTTCATGTGATAGGAGGGCACCAAACTGGTTGAGCCACATCTGCTTCCTACTTATGACTTTTAGCTTCCCAGGAAACTCTGATACAGTGAGAGTCATGTGTGTGACATTATAGGACACACAATCTGGCACATGAATAACCCACGATGAGAAAGAGGATGAGCTTCTTTCCAGGAATGCAAACATAAGCTTCAGAGGCAGCAGGTAGTGATGGCCATTACATTGCTTGTGGTGAGTTATTCCAGAGGCATTAAATGACAACTGGAAGATGATCTTGTGACCATCAATCAGATAGGGGCCAAACCTAAGTAATTCACCAAAATTTTTGCTTCTATGTAAAAATCTTTAGTTCGCAAATTGATGTTATATATAAAAATAGAGGAGAGCTGAGAATGGGACTGAAGGCTCTGATCTAACTCTTACACCAAAGATTCCCAAACTTTGCTGCCGGTTAGAATCAACTGTATCCTTTAAAATATGAATGTCTGGCTCTTGCCCTCAGCATTCTGCTATAATTGATCTATATTGTAACTTGCGCATCACATTTGTTTTTCCAATCTAGGTGATTCTGAAATAATTTGGACTATGGATTTACAAACTTTTGGACAGTCCCAAATAAAACTCTTCTAGATCTTCCTCTCTTCAAAGAAAATGGCCATTGTTTGCAAGTCTTTTTCTCACTCCCACACTGTATAAACTGAGGAAAAATGAAACAATTGCCTCTGTCTCATGATTTTTCATAAAACTTTAGACATTTTTACAATGAGGGAATATCCAGGGAAGGATATTCATCTTAATTATTAATCTTCCTCAGCCCACAAATGAGAAGTTGAGATCATCCCTCTGGATCAACAGAGATATGTTTATCATTGATGTAAAAGTGTTTTGGGGTAATTTGAATACATCCTTTGGGTTTATAAAGCATTCATGAAATAGCATATATCCCTGTGGGTCACTCTGTACCATATAGAATACTAAAAGCTAAGATTTAAAAAAAGTTTTTCCAGATATTATTACTTCAGAATTCAAAGTGATTCTGTTTGTGAATGCATCAATTTTGCATCTTCATCAAAAATATTTTCACCTATATCTCTTCAGAAAAACTTTCAAATAAATGATAATTTTCAGAGATTTTGTAGTACTGAAAGTCAAATGTGGTATATAATATTTTGAATATTAGAAAAATTCTTCGGATATACATAGTCAATAGGGCAAATTCAATTTATTGATTTTATCAGGAACTCTAGAGCTTATCTGCTTTTGTTCTTCCTGTAAATAGTATTAACTGAACATTATTTTCAAATATATTTAAATATTTAATAATAAAAATAGTAATAATTTAATATTATACTAATAATTATAGGTAACACTTTACCAGGGATATGTTAAAAATGTCTCATAAATTATTTCAATTATGAACTCTAAAATTCCATAAGATGGAGATTAGTATTATCCCCATTTCCTAGATGTCCACACAAGTTGTTCCACATCAATTCAATAATAAATAATTTTCCCAAGTTAAACAGAGAGTAAACTGTGAGAGCCCAGATTCAGATCTAGGTGAATTATCTCCAGAAGCCATGCTCAAGATAATGTAATGAAACTGACACCAGATTTTAGCTAAATGTGCAATGTCTAAACATCTTGAAGAAAAGCATAAAATCCTGTCATTCCCTTTTGGCCAATATAATATGTTATCCAGATATTTAGAAACATGAATGGATATTGAGTTAATGTTCTACCAAATATCTGCTTTCTCTTAAATGCAGATTTTTTTTCATATTTTGGACTGACAACATATTTGAAATTTAAAAAAGTTTTCAGGATAAATTTATAAACATTGTTAATACTAAAGACTCTTCCAGTTATCACCACCTAGATATAAAGAGCTTTCTTTTCTTAAAAAAAAAAAAAAAGTGAAATTGATACTAGGTAAAATATCATGACCACAACTGAAATTATTATAAATATATCACTTTACTAAATTATTGAGGTTATTTTCTCTCAAATGGATTACAATCAGTGTAAAATATTTCATATCATTAGTAAATGATATTGGATTATTTCTGAGGTAAAGTACAAATAGGAGGCAAGAGCTCTGCTTTTTTGCTTGAATCATATTCACTGCTTCATTGTAAGGCTTAAAAAAAAGATCATTTTGCTGTTGTCTTTTTAAATAATTCCACCTGGGAAAGGTACAGTCTACAATAGGAGTTCTTAACCTTTTTTGTTCCATGGACCCCTTTACCAGTCAGGTGAAAACCATGGAACCCTTACTAAGTCCACACTATACTGTTTAGTATTTAATAAATATATTATACCCACACCAACACATCCCCACAAAAATAATGTGTTTTTGTTTTGTTTTGTTTTGTTTAAATTCAAGTTCATTGATACTCCTTGTTAAGAACCTCTGGTATACAAGATCGCTTGGAGAAATTCTAAATCAATTTACATACCTACCTTGTGTTTCAAATAAACTATAAGAAGAAAAGATCGGTGTTTAAAATTTTTCTATATTAAAGGCTCAATAAATCAATAATGTTCAATTTAGTTATTCAAAAACCCAACACCATGCAATTCAGAGAACACCAAATTATGAGGAAATAATTTTTTAAAGAGGAAAATTCATCACCATTGCCATCATTTTATAGGCCAATGGCATATATTTGTTCTATAACAATATGATTTTAGGATTCAAAAAATACAAATTTATGAAGAAGAAAATAATTTTCAAGTTACATATTAAAATAATAAAGTGATTATATTTTTTCAGGTGCATAGATTTGAATTAATCATAACCCTTTGTTCATGAGACACTCTTCATTGTACCGTGTAGCTTAATTTTTAATTTTTTTTTTTTTTTTTTAAGGAGGCACTGGAGATTGAACCTGGGACCTCACACATGGGAAGCAGGCACTCAACCATTGAGCTACACTCACTCTCATTAATGTATTACTTAATACATTAATACAATGGACATCTGTGATACCACCTAAAGATGTATTAATAATACCTTACATCTATTTATTAGTTCTTCCTCTCTCCCAAATCTCTCCTCCAAAGTGCCCGATTTTATTGAAGTGTTTATAATTCCCTGCTTTATTTGTTTTTATGAAATATGTAAAAATATTTTTATTGAAGTATAATAATAAAATGTTTCATTCTTAAATATATAGTTTGATGAGTATTTTTCCATTGTATAAATTAGTGCAGCTACTGACAAAAACCACATATGGACTATTTCTCTCACTCCAGAAAGTCCCTCATTCCCCTTTCAAGTCAATTTGCCCCTCAGTTCCCTGCTAGGTTTTTATTTCTATCCTTATAGATTAGTTTTGCATTGTAGAACTTCATATAAATATACAGTGTTCAACGTAATGTTGAGATATATCATGTGATTTCATGGATTAGTAATTCATGTATTTTATTGCTGAATATCATTTCAGTGTATAAATAGACCACAGTTCCTCTCTTTTCCTAGGATTAACTATTTATTTTTAAATATTGTTTTATTTAATTATGCCTAATTTTGAGTGTTATATAAAGAGAATCAAACCATATGCCATCCTCTGTAATCTGCCTCTTTTCTTTTTCTATCTGTACCAGAGTTCATCCATTTAGTTTTGTTTAGCTGAAGTTCATTCATTTTCACTGCTGTAAAATATTCCATTCAAAGGATATGCCACCATTTACTTATTCATTCTCCCATGATGGATTATTCTCTTTTGATGGATTTTGGATTATTTCCCATAATTTTGAAATGAAAGATGCTAGTATAATATTCCTTTGCATATCTCATAATATGCATAAACTAGTAGAGGATGTGGATAAAGAGCATTACTTATACATTGCTGTCAGGAATTTAACTGAGTACCACCACTTAAAACATAATTTGGCATTTTCTTATGAAGTTGAACATTTAACTACCCTATGGTCAAGCTATTCCATTCAGGGACAATTTTCTGCATCATGATTAAAATTAGGCTGAAAATATTAATCACATAGAATATTCTAAAATAAAGGAACAAAATGATAAAAATAAAAAAAGGATACACTTTTGAAAAAACACACAGATATTTAGCTACATAATTCATTAGTAAAGCTACTAAAGCTGATTTACAGAAAAAAATACTTCTCAGTGCAAAAATAATGAAAATATTTGAGCAAAAGAAAAATAATGGTAAGAAAAAAAAGTAGAGTGAGTGAAGCAAGAACATATATAATATGCATGCATCATATTATATAAACTTGTTAAAAAAGTTGATTACAAATTTGGTTCTGTTTTCTACTAGCCAATACATGGGAAAAATATAAAAACAACCTTAAAAAGAAGAGTTTCTTAAGCAAACAAACCAAGAAAAATGAAGACAAAGAAACACACTATAGGAAAACACCATTTTTCCTTTCACAGATGTCTGACAGAAACTGGAGGGCTGACTCTGTTGACTAACTGAGGCCCCTTCTAAGCAGAGACAAGGAAATTTACTGGCATAGGGGGAGAGGACGGGTAAAATACACGGCTTCTCACACACCAAAAAACAATGGTAATTTCATAGTCTTGAGTTGTAAAGACCTAATATTTATTTTATTAGTTCCCTAAAGTTGGATCTGTAAGATTTTCTGATACTGATCATAGATTGAAATTGGGGTGTCCTCGACCCTCAAGAAATATAATCATGAAGCTATGTTTTTGTCTCTCTACTTCTACCCTGCAGATTTGTCACACCTTGAAGCCCTCACTGCAGTTCTTTAAATAAAATCCTTACTTAATTCATAACTTAAGTTCATTATTTAAATAAATTCTTCTCAAGTGTAACAGGAATAAATAACACTAGCAAAAGAAACTTGACTTCTTGTCTCATCTCAGTCCAAACTCAAATCAGATAATGTCTCTGGGCCTTAGTTTCTTCATTAGTTAGGTAAAGACTTGAATTAGGTCAGTCTTTCAAACTGTAGCAAGCATCACAACCACCTGGAGGGCTTGTTAAATGCAGATTACTCTGCCCAAGAGTTTCAGATTCCATGCCTTCTGAGAACGGGCGGGGGAATTTATATACCTAACCAGCTCCCAGGAGATGCTGATGTTGTTGGCCCAATGATCACACTTTGAGAAATATTGAATTAGTTGATCTCTATTCCATGGTCACTACTGGTCTAACATTCTAATTTTTCAATGTGAAGAATTAAAAATATTTTATTATCTAGTCCCAAGTTATATCTCCAAAAATATGTGTAATAATGACATTTTTCATATTATATTACACAAATAATTAAATAAACACTTATACTGGACACTCACAGACAGACTTCAATCTTCCTACCACCTTTTTGGGAAAATAAAACCAATGTTTAGTCTATTGTCTACTATTCTTCTTGTTATTGATATCAACAGAAGTGGAGACAGAAAATTTAAAGCTTCCTCCAAAGCTTGCTAGGAAAAAAAATCTTAAGTTTAGCTTCAAGTTCTTTTCTCCTTGGCCACTAAATTATGCTTTAGTTCAATTTTGCTTTAGAGATATACCTGATATTATATCTTCCATGGAGGAAGGATTTTGAAATTATTTTGCTATCTCTCTATGCTTTAGACATGAATAGATTCAAATCTGGATCAACACAAATATCTCAAGGTGCAATTTTTCTGGGTAATAGTGTGAACACAATGATACCAATAGTCAGAATAATTATTATCAAAGCCCAGCATAGCCGTTTGAATGTATATCTGATGTGTCAGCTTTGCTATGAGTTCTGGCTATCATATCAGTTCCCTAATGCTTTTTTTTTTTCTTCTTTAAAAGAGACAAGTTCAACAAGAGCTCTTTAGCAGTCATGAAGCTGGGACAAGGTTATATAGCTGCCTGATACCTGAGGCACTCTCCTGTCACCCAGCTCTTACTGCAATACTTAGCAAATAATTGTCAGCAAAGAGCCAGAGGAGGAATCCAAGGGCAGATTTATATGCAGACAGGGTCATGTTTCTTACAACAGCTATGGAGCTCAGAATGCTACGGTCAGTTTCTTCATGGCAGATACAGATTGGTTTATCCACATGCATAGTTTGATATGCAAATATTACAACACTTTTTAAATAATCAATCCATTCAAATTATTGGTATTTGAATTTATACCTATTTGGAGAACATAGGCATAATTTAAGACACTTCCTCATCAAGGCAATTTCCTAATGTCCTGAGGCAGGTATGAGTCTTTGGCTGGTCTGATATTGCCCTCTGGGCTGTTCCATCCAGCAGGATTGGGTGTTAAGTCGTGCCACCCTTCAAAGAAGTCAGAGTAAAAAAGCCTTTTTCACTCAACCACAGTCTTATGTTGTCTTGTTTTTTATTTGTCCCTTCAGTAGTCTATTCTAATTCCTGGGTCTGTCTTTGGACCTCTATTTTTACAGTGTGATACTTTTCATTTGTTCTTTGACATAAAATTGTGTTCTTCTAGACAATAAGTCTAATTTCTTCTTATAAATAACGACGGGACACTAATGAAGAAATGAAAGTAAGCAATGTGTGACTGATGGCGATTTCAGGATAGAGAGAGGCTAGAGATAGAGCTTAAGATGATAAAGATAAAGAGATGATAGAGATGGAGATGGGTCTTTCTATATTTCTCAATTATCAATAATTTCTGACCACTGTATGGTGCCACAAACAGCAAAGTGCCAGGAGTAGTGACAGTTCTACTCATATTGCTCGGTTTCAAATATGCTCCTATTAGATTATCATGTGATAATTTAATCACGTAATAATCACATTTTTTGTTGTTGCTTTTCTGCACTTTGGTGTTTTTTTATTATTTTCAAATATCAGGTTTATGTACAGGAAATAAGAGCACTGTTTGAAAAAAAAAAAAAGAGCTAAAGTGCTGGGCATCCGACTTGGCACCCGGGGCTCATATGCCCCGGCCAACCCCCCACCAGAGGATGGGATGGGAGGAGCAAGGTGCAGGGAGACCCTGTCTCTGCTCTGTAGACCAAGTCGTGACGGTCCAGCCCGGATCCCCTGGGCGCTCGGAGAATCATCTCTGTGCTGGAGGCCAAAATATCCAGGAGCCTCCAGGCCGGGCCGCGGAGGGTTCCGCTCAGCATGTGCAGCACCTAGTCTGGGTTGCCCCGACCACCTCGCCTTTGGGGCTCTTGACCACCATCACCAGCTGGGCCTGGAAGGTGATGATCAGCGCAGGCTCCTGCTCCGCCATCTTGCCCATCGCAGGTAGATGTCAGGGATGTGGGAGTGGAGCCGGAGGCGAAGCGCCTTGGTCTGCTGGAAGGGGTGGGCCAGCTGGCTGTAGGTAACTTCAGAGCAGCAGTCTTTGAGAATGGCATGTTCTCAGACTATCACCAGCCTCCAGGTCGTTGGGGATGATGTTCTTACACTGCTGCAGACGGCAAGTCTTGATTACAGTTTGCAATGGAACATGTTTATACTTAACAATGAGAATTGTGAGAGGGAAATATTCTAATTTAAAATATTTTAAAGATTCCCCATAATGATGGACTAAACTAGTTAGAAACATTACATGCATTTTAGCCTGTGTATCTACTGGGTAAATCTAGTCATGCATGTGTATGTGCATACATTGATATATATGTTTCTGATTGTTAATGTGCTTGGAAGAAATTCACATTTGAAAATGCTCCCATTCATTATTTTCTTGAGCATTCTTACATTTAATTTGAGAGGGTGTAGACATTCAGCCTACAACTTAAAATAAGCTTTGTGATTCAAAGCAATTTGGAAAAGGTAAAACATTGAGTTAAAAGGCACAAATATGCATGTGACTCATTTGTAGAGCCTCCTGAGCACCTTTTGATAGATGACAGAGGGTGAAAGTACAATGATACAGCATGTCTAAGCTTGGGGCAAGGGGGGATGAGGGTGCAGCAAGAGAAGTCCAACTTTTTTGAACTCCCAGTTTGGTCATTTAGTGCTCCAGTTTCCCTAGGGAGGAACCCTAGGATATCCTGCCATGTTATCACTTGCCTACCCACCATCTATTTCCTCCTCCTGCAAGTTAACTGCCTTACTTTTCAGACAGGCACCCACCCTCCTGCACATGTGCTTCACCTCTATATCCAAGGGTAAGGTCCTAATTTGCTTAGATTGTTAAATTTTACTTTATTATTTGAATTTTTGGTGCATGGACTTAGATGATCTATGATCCTTGACTTCCTGATGCATTTGTTTCATTAGTCCATTCAAGGCCCATGTTTATATTTATGTTTACTGAGCTAGTTTAAGACTGTAGTAAGAATCTATGAATCCAACATCCTGAAGAGCTATCTATAAATCTGTTATAATGTTGGTCCTTATAACTTATACTGATTTTTGTCATAGGTCAAATAAACAGAGGCATTAAACCACGACCACCTGATATAACATGTAGTAGTGGAGAGACAGCTTTTGTTTTCTCATGACCATTCCTGTGGAAAACTGACGTCTACCCATTTCATGTCATTCTGGCGGTCTGCTTATCCAAAGATCCATGCAACTGGCCATAGGGAAGGGTATGTGGCCCAGTCTTGACAAAGTCATTCACTTGATTACTGTACATGAACCAAAGATGGGTATCTGACACAGAGAGGCATTTAGAATATTACACATTAAAGCTGATAGGTCATAACCTTCCTTCTTGGGGAATTGCTAAGAGGGATTTTATGGTCCTGAAGCTGCTGCTGATCTCCTCTTTTGTGCTACCTTCTGAAGAAAATCTACCTGCAGAAAGGGCAGATAAACCTACACTGAAAGCAAAGCTATTCACATAGAGAGAAAGAGTGATAGACAGAAGGAAAGTCCTGAAGATAAAATCTGAGTCCCTGGAGTCACTGAGACCAGTTCTGTCCTTGTTATATGTGACAATAAATTCCCTGGGTTTCTGGCAATAGAAAATGAAATAATTCTTAGTGTTTAACATGAGAGTTACTCTCTTACCATGGAAAAAGATTATTCTGCTGTTTAAGAACACATACTTGAATAGTAGTCTTTTAAGATTCTTTTCCCATATGCTGACTACTAGATGTGAGATCTGTGCACTTAGACTATCCGTCCCTTGGTTTCCTTATCTATAAAATGGGATAATAATAGTACCTCCATCTGTGAGTTTGTATAAGGAGAAAATGTGTTAATTTATATAAATAACTTAAAGATACCCAAAACATATTTAGTAATCACTAAGTCTGTTAGCATTTCTCTTCAAGCCAGTATTGTAAAAAGTTTTCAGTATAACCTGTATTTCCATTTGGCAGAACTGAGCACAAGAGTTGTAGTCACATAGTTTTAGTACACTTCTATTTGCATTTATTCAACAACTATTTATCAAAGGCTTCTATGTGTAAGATGGCACTGTTCTAGGTGTTGGACTAGAGCAGTGAACAAAAGTCCACGAAAACTTAGGTACTTTGTATTTTAGTAGATGATACATAGAATAAATCAAATAAGTGAAATATATCATTTGTTAAATATAAATGCTCTGAAGAAAAATAGAAAAGGGTCAAAACAGTATAGGTTTTGTTGAGAGGCCTGGATATATGTGTCAATTTTAGATAGGGTGTCAGGGGAGACCCCAGTGAGGAGGCAGTATTTAAGCAAATTGCTAATGGAGATGATGGAACAAGAGGTTTCTAGGCAGAGCAAGTGCAAAGCTTTGAAGTGGAAGTGAGCCGGTAAGTATGAGAAACAGTAAGAGATAAGTAAGGGAGGAAGTAATATGCACGCTGAAAGGTAGAGGCAGTTGCGGAATAAGTAGAACCACGTGGGCTATTTTAACAGCTTAGGCTTTCGTTTTGATTGAGATGCCATGCTACCAGAGGGTTTGGACAGAGAAGTGTAGCTATCTGACTTACCATTTACAGGATTACTTTGACTGCTCTGTAGAGAAAAGAATTGAGGGGTGGAGAGGTAAGCAAGAACATCATTCAGGAGAGAGATAATGACGGTTCCAAGTGGGTCATACTGGTATGATTGGTAGCAAAACTTAGGTATGGCTATATGTTGAGGGTAGCCACAATAGAATTGACACTGATTGTAAGTAGTCTGGGAGTGAATGCGCCAGCACAGTAAAGACCTGAGCAGCTGAAAAAGAGATATCCCCTATTAATAGACGGGGAAGACTGGAAGAGAAGCCACTTTGGGTAGAAACTGGTTTGTTTTTGGAAATGTTAACTTTAAGGTCCTATTAGAAATATAAGTGGAGGTAGTAAGAAGTAGTTTGATAAGTAGATCTGGGGTTTAAGTCTTAGGTTGGAATAGAAGTTTGGGAATTATGAACATGTAGATGGTAAGGAAAGCTATGAAACTAGATGAACTAATGGGAATGAATATAGATAGAAAATTGGTCTAAGAACGAACCTGGGTACTCTGGAGTACCGAGAGAAGAGGAGCCACCAAAGAAGAATAAAGAGGAGCAATTACTGAAATTAGGAGGAAAGCCAGAAAAGAATGTTGTTCACGTAGAGGGAAAAAAAAAAAAAGGACTTCTTGTAGGAAGGAGTGATCAGTTCTGCCAAATGTCACTGATAAGTCAAATAAGATGAGAAGTGGGAATTGCCCAAAGGTGACCTTGACAGCAGCAGTTTTTGGAGAGTGATGGAGGTGAGATACTTATTGGAGTAGGGTCTTGGCAGGACAGAAGAAATTGGAGATAGTGATTATTTACATAAAATTTCCTCCTGGAATTGTATATCTTAACTATTTTGGAAAGATTTACTTGCCAGTGGACATTTTACTAAATATAAAACTTATTTCAATAGCATCTACAAGATGTCTGTTGTTGAGTCATGGCTTACACTGAGTCATTCTTGAACATTCTCGAATGTATTTGATTACACATTTATTCATAATTTTGAATCCAATGTACCACCAGACAGACCAACAAGGTCTGCCATTTAGGCTAAGCAGTGTCTCCCTAGCAATCTACTTAGTTGTAACTTCAGTATGAGCAGATAGAATTTAATAACATATCCAAAATAAATGCTGAAATCTAGGGATGAATACAGAATATTTACTTTTTTCCCTGCGATGTTTCCATTTGAGCATTGGATTTTTCCACTTACAGCGATTAGTAAGTGTAGGCAAATTTATAGGTTACAAGAACTTTAATGCGATAATGCTTCATTATAAATATCTGGTGATTTCAAACTATATGATAACTCCCTTATTTATGGGAATTTCTAGATTCAGGCATAGAAGAGATAAACTGATATATCATTAATATGGCACAATAATTTTAAAATAACAGGTTTAAAAACATATAACTAAAGTATACTTATGTTTAAAAGGAAAATTACCTAGTAATGTGGAAAGAGTAAAGACAAGTTTATGTAGAATTTGATAGAAATCTGTACATTCTTCTTTCTTTTCAAGCACTTTAAAATTCATGTCTAGAGTAGTGGTTTTCACATATATTGGTTTAACCAATCAGAAAAAATCTTTAACACATGCTCACAATACAGGTACATTTATTCATTTGTAAAATGGGGTACATAAGACATATACAAATGTAGATAGCTTAAAGAATGTAACCTGAAGATGAAATATATTAAATATTTTCTCTTTGCCATAGCTTAATACTATTTTTTTTTAATTTTTTAATTTATTTTTTTCATTTATTTCTCTCCCCTGGCGCCTATTCCCCCCAGTTGTCTGTTCTCTGTGTCCATTCGCTGTGTGTTCTTCTGTGTTTGCTTTTATTCTAGTCAGTGGCACCAGGAATCTGTATCTCTTTTTGTTGCGTCATCTTGCTGCATCAGCTCTCTGTGTGTGCAGTGCCACTCCTGGGCATGCTGCACTTTTTTTGCACAGGGTTTTCCTTACGGGGCACACTCCTTGTGCGTGGGACTCCCCTATGCAGGGGACACTCCTGCGTGGCACGGCACTCCTTGTACACATCAGCCCTGCGTGTGGGCCAGCTCACCACATGGGTCAGGAGGCCCTGGGTTGGAACCCTGGATCTCCCATGTGGTAGGCAGATGCTCTATCTGCTGAGCCAAATCCGCTTCCCACTTAATACTATTACTATCTAATATCTTGAGGCACAATATGAATTTAGGATGAGGTCTATCATATCAGTAAGGAATATAATTTTACATTTCAAATAAGCTTATTTATTTAATTTTAGGGAGAACAACTTCTAACCAAATTGTCATTGTTTTTACATCGTAAGATGACTGGGAAAGAGTTGACAGGAAGGGTCGAATGATAATAATAAGAAATACTTGGTGTCTCCTCTGTGAGAGGCAGTGCTAAAGGACTAGGCAAATTCAGACAAAGCCCTTGACTCCATGAAGATTACATTCTAGTGGAGGATACAGATAATACAAAAAAACATATTCTGTAGTGTAATAAGTATAAGAAAGGAGCATCTGGCAGTATAAAAGGAAAGCGCTATTTGGGATCAAGTGTCCACAGAAAGTATCTGTAAAGTTGACATTTGACCCAAGACCAAAATAAACAGAGGGGCAAGGCCAAGGAAAGATTTGCCTAGGAGTGCTCCACGCAGGTTATTGCTTTACTTGTTTCCTGTCTGTCTCCCATATTAGAATATCAGCACCGTGGATGTAGGAAATATTGGCTGACAGCCTAACTGGCAGTTTTCTCAGTATGTTAGGGGTGCCTGAGACGTGTAAAACTTAAATAAATATTTGATTAAATAATCTAAAAATTTAGTCATCTTTCGAAAAATTTGTTTGGGGGTAAGTTTGGGAAGAATTATAAAAATGCAATATATGAATATGTTTTTATAGTAAGCCTGTCAAGATACTATGTGAACAATGATGTGAAGACAAATCAAAAAAGTAAAAGCAGTGGGAAATGTGAAGCAAATTAAAAATGGAATATTGATTATTAAAGGTACAAGGGATAAAAATATAGCCAATTAAATAAGCAAGAGAAAATGACATAATACCAAAATATTTTACTTTCTGAGGACACCCAATTGTCAGGTCCCAGGTGTTAGCTCTTAAGCATATTCCTGAGACTATATCAGTTGAGTTCTCTGGGAAGCAGATGCTGAGATAGACTTAGTAGTGTTAGAGGTTTATTGGGGGATAACACCTATGAGTGGTAAAAAAAGGAAACAAGACAGAACAAAGAAAGCCCTCAGACTGTAATGCAGCTCTGACACTTCTGAAAGGGAGGGCAAAGGTGGGAGGATGGAAGTGAGGGGAAGCAGGATTGGGCAGGGGGAGCCTCAGACAGGAGTTGAACATCTGAAAAAGTCTCCACCAACCCTACAGAGAGATTCAGAGCAAAGATTGTCTCGCATTGGGCTGAAACAGCCAGTCCCTTGTATTTGCTTAAGCATTTGCTGGGGGCTGCCAGGGAAAACCAGTGCAGGTTTTATAGCACTAAATGCTGGAGGCTGTTGTGTAACTGTGATTGCTTGGGGATAGCAACCTCTTCCTATAAGGGAGATCAGAAAGGTCCACCTCGATTCTGGCACACTTGCAGAAGAGAAAACAGCACAATGTCAAATTGGGAGGCTGCCCAGGACTTGCATTAGAGTCTCAGCCTCACCATAGTCTTCTTTTCTTCTGTGGACCTTATAGTTCTATCAACCATCAGCAGTTGTCTTGCAGAAATCTTTTAAAGCCACCTGTCCATTTTGTGAATATTGATTTACTTAAAAGTAGTATGTACAATGGAAAAAATGCATTTAAGTGGTCACAGATAAAATCTAATACTACAGATTACTAAAAGCAAATGGAACAGAGTGCCCATCCTACCCCTGCTCTTTGTTTTTTTACTTTTAAACTTTTTTATTTTTAAATACTTTCAAACTTAGAGGACAGGTTCAAAAATAAAGCACACTGCATATACAGAACTGCAATATGCCTCTTGCCCCCAGTTATCCAGAGCCATCAATTTTAACATTTTGACATTTGCTGTATCATTCCATCTATCCATTAACCCATCAATCCATCTATTTAGTATCCATCTGTCTATTTACCAATACATTTTCTGAACTCTTGAGTGTTGGTTGAATATGTCATATTCCTTGCACACTTAATACTGCTGTGTACCTTTCCTAGGAACAAGGATTCTCACTTATTTATCCACCTTCAGTGCAGTTAACAAGTTCAAGAAATTTAACATTGATATAAAGCTTATAGTCTATATTCTGTTTTTCATATATCCTGGTAATACTGCTTAGAGCATTCTCTCCTCCCTTGTTGGATGTCATCCAGGATCATGTATTGCATTTAATTGTCATTGTCTCTTTAATTGCTTTTTAAAAAAAATGTTGGAACATGTATACAGCATAAACTTTCCCATCTCAGCCACTCCAAGGCATATCAGTGAGATCAATCACATTTATTTTGTTGCAGTATCCTCACTACCTTTACTAAACTTTCCCATCTTACCATCGAGAAATCCTACACCCATTTTGTATTAATACCTCATTCCCTTTGTGTCATCCTCTTGGCAACGTGTATTCTTATTTCCAATTCTATGAGCTTGCATATTACCTAATTTTTTCTTTGTAGCTGGACCTTAAATTTAGCATTCTAAATCTATAAAAATCTCCTTTGATTTAATACCAACTTAACTTCAGTAATATAAATAAACTATGTTCTTCCGCTCTTCTTTCCTCCCACCTTAATGTAGTCCTTGTCATAACCACTAATTTATCATTACATTTTACATATTTGCCTTTTAGATCCTGTAGGAAATAAAAAGTGGAGTTACAAACCAAAAAACACAAGAGTACTGGCATTTATAATTACCTGTATCAATACCCTTACCAGAGAACCTTATATCTTCATGCAGCTTAAATCTATTGACTATCGTCCTTTCCTTTCAACCTGCAGAATTCTCTTAAGCTTCTTGTGTATGGCAGGTTTAGTGGTAACAAAATTCCTTAACTTTTGTTTATCTGGGAATGTCTTAAACTCACCCTCATTTTTGAAACACAGTTTTGCCAGCTATAGAATTCCTTAGTTGACAGTTTTTTGCTTTCAGTACTTTAAATATGTCCTCCCCCTGATTTATTGCCTCCATGGTTACTGATGGGAAATCAGCACTTAATCTTATTGAGGCTTCCTTGTATGTAACATGTTGCTTCTTTTTTGCAGTATTCAAAATTCTCTCTTTATATCTAGCATTTGACAGTTTGATTATAACATGCTGCAGCATGGGTCTATTTTGGTTTATCCTGTTTGGATTTTGCTGACGTCTTGGATGTGTATATTCACTTCTTTCATTAAGTTTGGGAAGTATTCAGCCGTTATTTCTTTGAATATTTTCTCTGCCCTTTTTCTTCTGCCTCTGGCATTCTCACAATGTATATATTGGTATGTTTGATGGTGTCCCACAGGTTTCTCAGAATCTGTTTACTTTCCTTCATTCTCTGTTCCTTCTTAGACTGGATGATTTCTATTGTCTTATCTTCCAGTTCACTGATTCTTTCAGCTCCAATCTGTTGAATCCCTCCAGGGAACATTCAATTTATGTTACTGTGGTCCTTGTCTCCATTTGGTTCCTTTTCATAATCTCCATAGCTCTACTGATATTCTTTTAGTTTTCATCTATTGTTTTCCTGATATCCTTTCGTTCTTTATCCATGTTTTCCTTTTAGCTCTTTGAACATATTTAAGACCATTTTATAAAAAGTCTTTGTCTCGTTGTTCCAGATCTGGGCGTCCTCATTGCTGCCTCCTCATGCTTTAATTTTGTTTTCTGCCTCAGCCATCACTTCCTGTTTGTTTGTTTACTAGTTTTTTGTTGAAACCTGGATATTTTGATAATCGAATGATGTGTTGCTGCTGGATTTTAGACAATGAGGCTTTTGTTCTTTAAGCTGGAATCCAGCTAATGCTAAAAAAAAGAAAACACCTTTCCTAGACTTTGCAGATTGACCTGGTCAAGTGGTCTTCTTCAGGGCTTCTCCATACAATGAGTTGAGAGACTAGCTCATGGGGGGCCTCCCTGATTCTTTCTGTGCCTGCATTTTGTCTTGGGCATGCTCATATGACCCTAGGAATTCCCTTGTTTACATAGTTTCGTATGTTTCCTCTTCCCTAGGAAGACATCCTTAAAATACCAGGCACTAGACTCTATTTTCCACAGCCAGCAATCCCTTGTCCCAGTTAGCATGGCTTTATGGCTCTCTTACAGGTTCTGTAAGAACATGTAACGTGTACAATGAATTCCTCAGGCCACCACCAGGCAGACTGGGTCAGACATACATGCTCCCAATATGTGCATGAGGGTTACTTTGCTCTATCCAGAATATGGACCATGTATCTGCGCTGGGAGCATGGACCAGCTCAATGCTGAGCCAGTGAACAGTGAGGGAGGAGCCATTCAGGGCACCAGGACATCCTGCCACTTTTAAGTAGCCTTTTTCTTGATTTGAATCTCATCCTGTTACTGCAGTCCTTTAACTGTTTTTTTTTTTTTTTTTGGACCTTTTAGGAAGATATTTCTGCCAGTCTTGCTGATTGTTCAAACCTTCTGTGGGAGATAGGCCCTAAAGCATCTCATTCCACCATCTTTATCAGGACAAGTCCGCATGGCTACAATTTATTGTAGGTGGTAAATGGATACACAGGGTTTGTTATACTATTTTTTCCAGTTTTATTAATATTTTTTATTAATATTAATATTTAGAAGTTTCCATAATAGTAAGTGAAATTTTTTTTAACTTCTTATAGAAATATATGCAACAAAGAGGCTCATGCCATTATGATTTTAGGATGGTTCATAAATCTTATTTTACAAGTAGTTCATGTTACCTTACTGTAATGTATTAAAGAGAAAATACAAATAGGTGAATTCTAAAATTTTACACACATTGACGGGTAGTTTCAACTTTTAAAATTCAATACATCAATCCCAAGATAAGTAAAAAGGCAAAGATTGTAAACTCACAGTCTTAGAAATATACATATATTATACGAGGGATCTCTTGCAAGTTTAAGAATTAACTGAAAGTAAAACTAACCTTATATAGTGAGATTTCTGCTTTCTCAGAACTCATAATTTTTTGGAGCAAAACCCTTCCCAGATACCTTTCTATGAGGTCATTATTCACATATATATTCAAAAAATATTGAATATCTATCTTAAGTGCGAGGCAGACCTTATATATATAATGACTTAAAAAAGACACAAATCTGACCCTCAGGAAGCTTATACATATAAACAGCCAATAAAACAAAATGTCCTAAGATTCTCTCTAAGTGTATGTGTAAAAACTTTTATAATAAAGAAAATTTTAAGAGTTGGAAGTTATCATGGGACAGTAGGTTACATTTGATTTGAAGAAAATTCTTACATGCTCTCTTTCTTAGTTCTAAATGCCTGAATTGTTATATCTAAAAGGGTTTTGTTCAAATGTTAAATTTCATGCAAAGAGGATAAAGAAATACTGGAATTGGTATGAGGAGCTATGGCTAAACTCCAAAGGTTAAATTCTTGTCTGTGAAATGTAAACCTGAGCGCTTCATCCCATCCCAACTTAAAGTTGTTTTTACCATTAATAAACCACTTCTGAAACAGCCAAGAAGTTCACTTCCTCCTGCATGGTGGAAAATATCCTGTGGACAATATCATCATGTTCCTACATGACTCTCTAAGTCTGGCCTTTCCACACTGTATTTCTATTGGCTGCCTTCTTAAAGACCTGCCCATCAACTGCAGTGCATTCAGCACAGTATGTATCTTCAGCTCAGGTTCATTCTATATTAAAAATGTTCATTTATAGTGCCCATGCTGCCTTTTTGTTAGGATAATAATAACAGCTATGAATGGTTCTCTCTGTAGTCTAAAATCAAACAAGTAAAGAGGAAAGTAAATACAGATATACCAAAATATTTCATGCTTAAAGGCAAATGTATTTAGTTCCTCTCCATGCAAGCTATAGCATGGTATCTGTGTGCTTACTTCTTTTTCCAAATCAACAATTTGGGATAACCTTTGAAGATGCATTCATCCTCCATGGTTGGGCCATCTTTTTTTTTTTTTTAAAGATTTATTTACTTATTTATTTCTCTCCCCTTCCCCCACCCCCACCCTAGTTGTCTGTTCTCTCTGTCTATTCGCTGCATCTTCTTTGCTTTCATTGTCAGCAGCACGGGAATCTGTATTTCTTTTTGTTGCGTCATCTTGCTGCATGAGCTCTCCGTGTGTGCGGCGCCATTCCTGGGCAGGCTGCACTTTCTTTCGCGCTGAGTGGCTCTCCTTACGGGGTGCACTCCTTGCGCGTGGGGCTCCCCTACGCGGGGGACACCCCTGCATGGCAGGGCACTCCTTGCACGCATCAGCACTGCGCATAGGCCAGCTCTACACGGGTCAAGGAGGTCCGCGGTTCAAACCGCGGACCCCTCATGTGATAGACAGACGCCCTCATCACTGGGCCAAGTCCGCTGCCTGGTTGGGCCATCTTGTGATAAGTTCCACTAAGCATCATATATAGGGAGAAAAGAAACATTCTTTCTGACCTACAGATTAACCAAGTAGGGAATGTACGGTAATGTATATCTATTGTCTTTTCCAACACCATCAAGCTCAAATTAGGGCCATAATAGTTAACCTGTACCAAAAGATGCCAACAGAAAACCATTCAGCTCTGCCACTGCCGGGAGGAAGTTATGAGAGAGGAGGAGGAGGAGAGACTCAGTGCCCTATGATGGAGTGTGGAGGCTGTTGGCTGGAAAAGCACAACTGACTTGCTGATGAATGGTGGAAGAGAAACAAAAAGACAGGAACAATGCAAATGAAGTCATCCACTAACTCAAGTGGCTCTTAATATGAAACCTTAGCAACCTTTTACTGAGGCCTCAATATGTTATATATTATTATATATTATTTATATTATTATTTATCCCAAACTATATATTATTTATTTGCCCTAAAAGTAGTAAGATTACTTCCTTCATTTAACAGATAGTAAAACTGAGACTTAGAAAGCATGGTTAAATATTTTGCTAATATCTCACAACTAGCATGCAGCAGAGCTGGGACTGAAACCTAGGTCTAATTCCAAATTTTGAATTCTAAGGGCTAATTATTGCACAAAATGAGAACTACACTGCTTGCTAAAATATGAAGCAAAAATGGAAAGAGTATCACTTTTTTTTCTAAATGTAGGGAAAGATGATATGTGCATTTATTTTTCTTTGTTTTGTGATTTTTTTCCCACCTCATTACATCTTGCTTGCTATGGGCAACTACCCTTTCTGTGCCCTATTCATGTTTCAAAAACTGTCTCTTTATCATGATGCTGAGAACGGGTTTCTCATTAAGTATTCAGGGGACAATGGAAGGCAGCTACTAAACAATGCATGTGAAGGAGGCAAGGTTGTCATTATTAACAGAGTTTATCAGAAATGCCCGACAGTCAATGCTGGTTACTCATAGGCTGTGTGTTTGTGTCTGTGTACCGTGTGTGTATATATATATTATATATTATTATATATTATATATATTATGTGTGTGTGCATATATATACACACACACACATATAACAAGAGAATAGTTTGGAAGCAGCCTCTGTGTGTATGGTAACATACCAAGAACAGTGGCAGTGGTTGGGTGGGTTGAAACCAGAATAGCAAGCTTTATGGACATTTAGGGCATACTCCAGGTCCACAGAACGAGTTTCCGAATCAGGTAGGGGATAACTGACCTTTTGCAGAGGGCAATTGCTCTGCTTTCTTTGTTCTTAGCAAAATTAGTTGCCATATCCATGTTCATGTTCCTTTTTCATGTTCACAAATTCCTGGAGAAAGTTCTGCTTTGATAACCAATAAGAGCAGCCATCTGTAGGTGGCTCAGCACTTATTGGTGGGAAGAATCCAGAGCACTTGCTACTCCCTGACTAATGGAACAGATCCTCTTGTACTGAAAAGTGTGAGATTTGCTGACATTGTGCCATGAGGGCTCTCATGGAGCAGGGATCCTTGTTTGGCTTCTTCTGGCTCCTCAGTTTTCTCCTGCTGCAATGGATGAGGATTCCTATCATATCCATTTGGAAATTCACTGAAGTTCCTCTCCAAAGAGGACAAAGGCAGGGGGAATAGCACCCTGAACTAGGGAGAAATATGTTACTGTCTCAGAAGGTATCTCTTTGGCCACCCTTAAGGAACTTTGTAACTCCTTGTATTGCAAGTGGTATGTTTTCGATTCATTACTTCTGATCTAAAATGTAAGGTCTTTGAAGGGAACAACAGAGTCTGTCTAGGTATGTCTAAATCCCTAGCATCCTTGACACTGAATTCATTATAAGTAATTGATACTTATTTATTTGAATAAATGGGCTGGAAGAAGTTTCCTTTTGTTTGGTTGGTTGATGGATATTACCCAGGTGGTACACTACCTGTCCTAAAACTCCTGCAGAGCCATTGCTTGTTTGGTTTTCAGTTATCCACCTTGCTAAGGCTTCCTTCCAGTTCTTCTTTGTCCACCTTTTACTGGTCCTTTTTGTCACTGTGTATATCTCCTCTGTCTCTGGTGGACTCTTGAGGTTCTGACATCCTGCATTCTCTAACTTCTCATTCTTGCCTGTTTTTTAACAACCTGACCTCTCCTTCCATGATCTTCATTGCTCAGGGCGTCACAGGCCATTTCATTACAAGCTGTGATTTTAAAGCTCAGTGATCAAGTCAGTCTTTCTCTCAAACAACCGCCTTCCTGTCACTTCTTTTTCCCTAACCTTCATTTGTTTTCTTTAGGTGGAACAATGTCATGAACGCTGGGGGTTTTCTTTGAAAGTAACAATGCTTGCTAATGTGAAATGCTTCTCTGGGAACACAGACTAACAGGGATAGTGCAACCAAAGCACCATTGCCCAAGGTAGAAATGAAATTCAGTGTGGTTTTCCATTCTCTGTACTTTGAAGATATGTTCTGTTCAATAGCCATATGAGCAGCTATTTTGAGTCTATCACTAGGTTAGGTACTGTGAGGAATACAAAGAAACAAATTCCTTATGGTTCACTGACCTGCAGGAAGAGCAGTGTGTAGTTACGCATACATGATGAATATTGGGAAAGTTAATGGGGTACAAGGTTTTTGTGAGCACTGCCAATTCAGGAGGAATTTAGGGGCAAAAGGATTGCTAAGAATCCCAAACACTAAAAATAAATGTTTACCTCCATCTGGCTTGGTTTCATTCCTAAAGGACTGCAATCATCTAGGGAGAGTTTCACATGCTGGAAACTTTCTGTGGGACAGATTTGTAAACCTTTTCTATCATATTTCAGAAATAGATAATGGAGTACATTGCTTTTAAAATGTGTGCATTAAAGTATTTGCCCTTCCAACAACTTACACTGCAAATATTTTCCCATGTGTTTTCCATACATAACTCACTTGAATATAAAAATCAAGGAAGACAATCTTAAAATATAATTCATTGTTATTTTAGGAGTACATTTGCACAACTCAGACTGTAGGTCATTTGAATAATTCACAGTTTTTCCTACCTGAAATTGTAGAGTGTTATCTTCCACACTGGAGCAGGCTTGTCTCCTTAGTCAATGATGTTTAGCAAGGGAATGGAGGAAGGTAATTTCCATAGTGTGTAATAATTTGAGATGTGGACATATTTCAGCTGCTGCATCTTTGAAGTAATAATTCCTTTCTTTGACAAAATGCTGTTTCTTTGTGTGGGTTTTCTGTTGCTGTGTCACAAATGATCCCAAACCTCAGTGGCTTAAAACAATAATTTATTGTTTTCCCTTATTGTGGGTTGCCTGGACAGTTCTTTCAGGGTCTCTCATTTTGCAGGGTCATGGAGGCAGAGGTTAAAGTCATCTAAAGGCTCAACTGGGAAGAATGTCCAATTTGGCTCACCCGTATGACTGGCTGTTGGCTGGGACCTCTACTGGGGTTGTTTAATGGAGAAGATATATGTGGACTTCACATGTGACTTTTGGGTTTCTGATAGCAGGTCTCCTGGGTTTCAAGAAAGATTATCCCAAGAACAAGGATTCCAAGAGTATTAGGTTGAACTGAATGTCTTATTATGACCTAGTCTTGGAAGTTCCAGAAAGTCTTTTCCAACATATTCTATTAGTCAAGTAAGTCAGTAAGGTCAGTCCTTAATCAAAGGGAAGGTAGACTCCACCTCTTGGTAAAACAAGCAGCAATTTATGCAGGGAGTGAGATTATCTGCCAATTTGTCTTCTGGGCATTACAATTTACATCTCTCCCACATGCAAAATACACTTATCCCCAACTCCAGACCCCCAAATTCTCAATCCACTAGGTCATTGGCTCAAAGGCCAGGAGCTTATCATCTAAATCAGGCCCAGGTGAGTGGAGATTTCTTAATTGTTGTTTTTCTCAATCTGAGTCCTGTGGATAAGAAGATAAGTTATCTGCTTCCTTCATAAAATGGATTTGCAAGAATAGAATAAATGCTCCAGCACAAAATGTGGGTAAGTGTGGAATGGGCTGTATATAACATCCACTGCTATAAAGCTTTTCTGAAATCCAGCCAGGCACACATTAACTCTTCCCTGAAAAAGACCCTGATTCTGCTCCCTGGGAGTGATTATCTTTCTCAGCTCTGCCCTTGGGCTTTTGGTCCATGTTTGCAACTTCTTGGCTTTCTGTCTGCTTCCTACTCTAAAAGATTGGGGTCTCAGAGATAAGGCCTTTTTTCATTTTTGAACGCTTTCCTTTTAAATTCAAGCTAGTCAGTAAAAATTCTTTTACAAACTTGGTGAGTTTCTTATAAATCACATTGCAGTTCACACTATTATACAAAATTCTGTCAATCTCTTAGACACAGGTCCCTCTTTACCCTATGAGTCAAGGTGCTGTCTGACAGTACTCTCTTAAGATCATTAAAAGCCCTTTTGCCCAGGTATATTCTCAAGAGTCTTGGAAGCCCCATTGTTTATTTCTTAAGGGATCTTTGAGCAGGCCCTTAAATCTTTCTGAAGCCTCAACAAAGGGTCTTAGAGCTCCACCATTGACTTTGTCTTTACCCTGAGGCCAGTTCTTACTTTGAGAACCTTTCACTGACTGGAAAGACTGATCTGGTCCTCTATAATTTCATTTTAAACTTATTTTTCTCTTTCCTTATCACATTTTTAAAACAAAACAAAACAAACAAAAAAGCCAGTCAGCACTTTCAACATTCTGCCTGGAAATCTTCTTTGACATAAACATCAGTTAAGCATGTTCTATTTTCCCTGTTATCATAGGTGACAGTACTGTCAAAGTTTTCTCCATTATATCTTCTTCAGCTCTGATAACAATTTGGTCAATGCCCTTCAGTCTGCACAGTCTTCTCAAGGCTCTTCTACCTTCTGCCTGCATTCTAGTACCAAAACAAATGCCGTGTTTCAGATTTGTGTTATAGCAGCATCTCCCTTCAAGATATAATTTCTGTTTTGGTTATTTATTGCTGGGAAATAAATTACCTCCAAACTTAGTGGCTTAAACAACCAGTTTGCTTACAATTTTGTGTATCCTGCACTTGGGGAGAGTATGTCTGAGCAGTTTGTTTTTGACCCACATGGTGTCATCTGGGGCAGCTGACTAGAAGATTCTCTTCCAAGGTGGCTTCTTCACTCACTGGCTTGTACCTCAGCGATCCTCAGTCTCTTTCTCTTTCTCCACATGGTTTCCCATCCTGCAGGGCCTCTCCACATGACTTGGGCTTTTTACAGCATGGTGCTCTCAGGAAGTGCCACTTATGACATGGTATATGGCTTTCAAGAGAAGGAAGCATAGGTTCCCAAGGCAGATAAGGTCAATTTCTGGAACTGGCTCAGTATTATTTACACTACATTCTAGTTGCTAAAGAAGTCACAGAGTCCATTCATGTTCAAGGAATTGGAGACGTAAACTCCATTATTTGAACAGAATATGATAATTTATTAATTTACAATAAGAAATGTAACTTTGAGTAAGCCAGACTTTTGCTATAGTCTGAAAGTTTCTCTCCCACCTTTTTGTCAAGCTTACTGGAAAGCTAGATCATCAGGGGGCCTTGGTGAGCATGGCATCAGCATTGAACTGGAAGATTTTTTTCCTTGATTTGTTCATTTTTATTTATGAATATTCTATACCCAATAAGAGAAATTCTCTTCCTGCCTTCCTCATCCCCAGGTAATATCTAGTCTACTTTCTAGATATCTCTATTTCTACATATCTCAGATAAGTGACATTATACAACATCTGTCCATATGTGCCTTACTTATTTCACTCAAACGTAGTGTTTTCAAAGTTCATCCATGTTACAGCATGTCTCAGAGTTTAATTCCTTCATAGAATGGAAAAGGCTCCATTGTGTGCATGTACCACATTTACTTTCTCTCATTCATTTGTTGATTTCACCTTTTGGCAATTGTGAATAATTGAGAACATTGGTATACAAGTATCTGTTTGAGACCCTACTGACTGTTTCCTCATGATGATATCTTCCCTACTTTCCACCACATACAATTCCTCATACACCATGATCAATGGTATCTTAGCCTGATCTACATGAAAATCAAGTTTTAATGGACATATTGAAACATTATTATGCCAAGAATATAATTTAGATTCTTTTGGAAGCAGTATTTATGATGAACAAAAAAGCAAGTTCCATTCTCCATCAAATACTTGATCATCTGTAATTCTTCCCAAATGTGATGAAGCATCAGGGAAGCACAAGCTTGTTAAGTTAAATGAGATGAGTTCATTTTTCCTTGACCTAAGATGTATATAGTGATATTGTGAGATATAAAACTGGATTTGTAAACTTCTGTGTGAAAAGATAGATCAGGTTTGGCCATCTGCATTTATTTCTGAAGTTTCAGAGGTTTGCCAAGTAATCTGTGAAATGCACAGTACCCAGCATATATCTACATATATTATTGTAACTACATTACATTGTGATTTTTAATTTGTCTCAACTTGAGATTTTAAAAATAATTTCTTTAAACAATGATACAGACGTGGCATAGAAACAAAACACAATTATAGGTTTAAAGAGGATGTTACTATGAAGTGGACACAAATAATTTAACATTCCCTCTGTTTCAATTATAATATTTTATAGCAACTGAAGAAAAATGTGAAAGAAACTCTGTTTTAAGGCTTTTTAAAATCTCCTTGATCAGCATTCATTCACACTTGCCCTGATATCTCAATAGTATATACAACTTTCCTTATTTTAGAGTAGCTACTCGATAACCTAATATTCTTTTGGCCACTTTCTTCTGAAAATAGTTTTTTTTTTTTATGTTACCTAAAGAAAATCAGAAGGTGGAAGGTGCTTTGGTTGGTATTTTCTTCTCTAACATGGACTCTATTAATGAGAACAATAAGAGTATTTCATATGTAAGTATGCTAGGCTGATGTGTATACCATCTAGAAGCAAACCTAACTTTACCTTAGTCCAGTAAAAGGTGAGGCTATGGTAATTCTAGGTAGTAAACTTCATACAGGATTCAGTAACTCCCAATGAGGGAGATGAGATTAGATAGTTCTGTGCATAGTTTAAAAGGGGTGGGTATAGAGGAAACACATGCCAAAAGTTCTAACATTTAATTTACTGAGTTAGGAGAATTATTTTTCTAGTCCTCTTTTTAAAAAACTTTTCTTTAAAATATAATACAAAAAAAAACCTATTAACATAATTAACATAGATAAACAATAAGCTACACCTATTTAAAGTATAATTTGATACATTTTGACATATGTATACATCCACGAAATTATCACCACAATCAAAATAATTAACATATACCTCACCCCCCAAAATTTTCTCATTTACCTTTGTCCATAATCCCACCTGTCCTTCCATAGTCAGGCAACCCCTGATGTACTATCTGCCACTAGAAATTAGTTTGTATTTTTCCAGAATTTCATTGAAGTGGAAACATACAGGATATGGTACTTTTTGTCTGACTTCTATCAACCACTATAATTATTTTGAGATTCATTCATATTGTTGGATATAGCAATAGCTCATTTCATTTCTGAGTAGTATTCTATTGTATGGTTGTACCACAATTTGTTAATCCCTTAACCTCTTCAAAGGTATTTGAGCTGTTTCCAGGTTTTGGCTATTATAAATAAAAATGCTGTGAATAATTGTATACATATATTTGTATGGATGTATCTTTTCATTCCTCTTAGACAAATACCTAGAAGTGGAATGACTGGATTATAGGATAGATGTGTATTTGACTTATTAAGAAAGTTCCAACTGTTTTCCAAAGTGGTTTTACCATTTTACATTACCAATAGCAGAGTTAAGAGTTCTAAATACTTCACATCCTCACCAATACTTAATGTGATCAGACTGTTTAATTTTAGACTTTCCAGTATGTGTGGTATGTTTTGAGTTAATTTTTGTATATGTGCAAGCTATGGTTCAAAGTTTTTTGCAAATGGATGGCCAATTCTTCTAGTACCATTTATTGAAAAAACTATCCTTTCTCCACTCAGTTTTTTTAACCTTTGTCAAAAATAAGTTACCCAAATATAGATGGATAACTTGTACATATATATGTCTATTTCTAGATTCTTCAGTTCCATTGATCTATTTTTCTGTGTCTTTGTCAATACTACAATGTTTTGATTACTGTAGCTTTATAATAACTCCTAAAATGAGGCAGTGTTAGTATTCTAATTTTGTTCCTTCTTTTCAAATTTGTCAGTTTGTCAGTTTCTACTCAGGTATTATATAAGAAACTTAAATCAGTGTATTTCCATTTCTCCCCTCCCAGCCTTAGTGTTTTTTTTATCATACCCTTTACCTTTAGAAATATTGTAATCCTTGCATAACATTATTATTGTCTTTTAATAATACTTAAATAAATAAAATTTTGCATATTTACCCTCATAGTTACAAATTCAGGTGCTCTTCCTTATTTCGAAGAACCACATTTCTACTGGTGTCATTTTTCTTATGTCTAAATGATTTTCTTTAACATTTTTTGGAATGTAAGTCTGCTGGTGAAGAATTCTTTCAATTTTTGTATATCTGAAAAAGTAAGCATTTATTTTGCATGTATTTTTGAAATATGTTTTCACTGGATATCAAATTATAGGTTGACAAGTTTTTTCTTTCATTACTTTAAAGATGTTGCTCCATTTTCTTCTCACATTCATCAATCATCATCCTTTACTTTGTGACCCTGTATATAAAATGTCTTTTTTTCCCTGGTTATTTTTAAGATTTTCTTGTTATCTCTGTGTTTTTATTAATTTAATTATGCTGTGCTTTCGTGTAGTTTTTAAATTTTTCTTGTGCTTGGATTTGAGCATGGGTTAATGGTTTTTCTTTTAATTAGGAAGAAATGTTCTCATTATTTCTTCAAATATTTAATGTTCCCCATCCTCAACTTTTTTCAGGAATTCCTAATATGCATTTATTAGGCTTTTTGATGTTCCACAGAATTTTAAAAATTCTGTTTGTCTCTTTGTTACATTTTGGATAGGGTCTATTGCTATGTCTTCAAGTGTACCATAGTTTTCTGTTGTTAATTTTGTCCAACATTTTTTAATCTCAGATATTATCTTTAGAATTTCAATGAGTCTTTTTTATATTGTCTGTGTCTTTACTTAATGTTTTGAACAGATGGACTGCAGTTATAATAATCTTTAATGTCCTTGACTGCTAATTCCAACATTCTGTTTCAGGTCTGAATTGGTTTTGATTGGTATTCATTGGTCCTCTTTATGCATCCTGTTTTCCTGCTTTTTTATTTTCCCTGGTAATTTTTTATTGAATGCCAAACACTGTGAACTTTAATATGTTGGGCTATAGATATTTTTTATATTCCTATAAATATTTTTCAGTGTTCTGGGACATAGTTCAAATATTTGGAAATAGTTTATTTCTGTTAAATCTTGTTTTTTAAGTTTTGTTAGGTGGGGTCAGACTTGTATGTAATCTCGGTCTAAATTTTCTCTACTACTGAGGCAAACATTCTTCTGAGCACTGTTTCTAAGGTTCCATGAATTAAAAAAGTTTTCCAAACTAACTAATGGAAATAGACACTAATCCCAGCCATGCGTAAGGACCAGGTATTGTTCCTTCTAATTTTTTGGATGGTTATTTCCCTGGCCTCAGGTAGTTTTCTCTTTCAGAGGCACCTATCAGATATTATGCTAACTAATCAAGGCAGGCCTTCTTTTGATCTCCAGAGTTCTCACTGTGTATAGCACTCTCTTGCCTAGTACTCTATCCTATAAACTTAATTCACCTCATTCTACCTGGACTCTCAGTTTTGGCTCTTCACCTCAGGGAATCTGCCAGGCACTGCCTGGGTCCCCTTGCCTGACCTGAGCTTTAACCTGGAAATGCTCTAAATGATAATTAGAGCAATTGTATGGCTCACCTCATTTGTTTTTCATGTCTCATCTATTACTGTTCTTCATTGTCTTATGTCCAGTGTCTTGAAATCCAGTGTTTCATAATTATTTTAAAATTTAATTTTGCTTGCTACAGGTGCACACATAAATCTAGTCCCTGTCATTCCATCTTAGCTGGAAGTAGAAGTCTAAGCTTCCTTTATAAATTGGAAAACAAAATCTAATCTCTAGTCAGTCTAGGTAAGGTGCCATTTATTAAAACATGAAAAAACAAAACAAAACAAAAAACAAATATAAACCTGAAAGTATCCAGGGTTTAGAAGTGTATTTAAAAGCATTCAGAAATTTAACAGAGAAATGGGAGGAGATGCCAGAGAGGAATTCTACTCATAACCCTTATATCTACCCTCCCAGCCGCCTTCTTACAGCTCAGCTGGACCTGGGCCACCAAGATCTTACTCTATCTATAGAAATATCTCCAGAGCCAGACCAAGCAAGATCTTATGTTTCTCTCCCCACCTTTCTGTCTCTCTTCTCCTATCTATATGAACTGATGTACCTTTCTTCTTTCAATTTTCCTTTCTACCTACCTCACAGATCTCTATTAAAAAGGCCTGCCTTCAAATGGGATAAAAATGAACACCTACTTAGAAAGTGCTCTTTGTGTATGTGTGTGCATCTGTACGTGCATGTATATGTGAGAAAGAAGGCTGTAAACATATATGCTCTAGTTTTTCTTTAATATTCATCACATACATTAAACCTGGAAAGATAATGGACTCAATAACTCTCAAAATTAGACAACATATCAGTCTTGTCAGAATTTCCTGATTTTAAGATCTTATCCTACTTTAAAAATCTATGAAAATCTGTGCAGAACCATGAGTTGAGTGTGGAAAAGGCTATATTTCAGGCAGATTTGGGATCAAAAGATACACAGGTTGAAGTGGAAAGTGCCCCAGCAGTGAGCAATTGCTTGAATCTTTGTGAGGCAAAGCCATGGCTCAGAAGAGCCCTGAAACTGATGGTGTTGACTCCTCTATAGAGACCTGACCTATGAGGTGACAAGGAGCAGATTCACTATGATTAGGAGAGAAGAAATACTTACCAAGAAAACCTGTGAAGTCAGAGAGCTGGTCTTGAATTCTGATTCTGCTAGGTCCAAGTCCGTCCTCCTAACTCTGACTACCCCACAGTACCTCCACCCCACCTCCTTCACCAGCTAAGGATTCCACAGGTGCCTAAGCTTCAAAATCATCAGTCCTTTTGAAGTGACCTCTTCCATAAATCTCCAGACAGTTTCAGTGAAGTCCTCAAGAGCTATCTTTGAAGACTATAGCGGAAGATCTTTGTTCTTTCTCTCCTATTTTTCTTCTCCTGAAACCATTGTTTATCCTCACTAATGTAGATATTTTTTTTTTCTTTCTGGCCATGCTTCTGATATGATATGATATTTAATGTGTACTATGCCATATAACATTTACCATAGTCAGTTGTAAATAAGATTTTTTTAAAATTCTTTCAAGCCTTTTGTATTGGATGACTTCCAGTCCTTCCAGGTGGTGCTCGAGGCAGTTTTAGAGGATTAGACCATGCAGTGACAAGAAGTCTCTCTGTGGGACATGATATTGCAATGATGGATACAAGTTGTTATACATTTTGTGAAAACCTATAAATTTGTGTGGTACAAAGTGTAAACCGTTGTGCAAACTATGGACCATACTTCAAAATGTGTTTATCAATTGTAACAAATGTACCACAATAATTAAAGATGTTAATGGAGGAAAGTATGGGAAGGTGGGGTGGGGTGTGTGGGAATTCCCTATACATATTTTTAAAATTTCTCTCCCCTTCTCCTCCCCCTCTCACCCTCCCCCCAGTTGTCTGTGCTCTGTGTCCATTCCCTGTGTGTTCTTCTGTGACTGCTTCTATCCTTATCAGGCGGCACTGGAAATCTGTGTTTCTTTTTGTTGCATCATCTTGTTGTGTCAGCTCTCCATGTGTGTGGCACCATTCTCGGGCGGGCTGCACTGTCTTTCACACTGGGTGACTCTCCATACAGGGCACATTCCTTGCGCATGGGGCTCCTCTATGTGGGGGACACCCCTGCGTGGCAGGGCACTCCTTGTGTGCATCAGCATTGCACATGGGCCAGCTCCACATGGGTCAAGGAGGCCCAGGGTTTGAACCACAGACCTCCCATGTGGTAAGCGGACACCCTATCCATTGGGCCAAGTCCATTTCCCCCCTATATTTTTGATGTTATATTACATAATCTAAAGCTCCTTCAAAAATAAAGAAAAAAATGCTAACAAAATTTTTAAAAAGAGAGTGCTCTTTATAGCATTGTTTGAAATTGATTTTTAAAAAAAACACAAAATTGTATTTTAGGGGAAAGGTCATGTTATTAAAGTATATCTGTACAATGGAATTATATTTAACAACAAACAATAAGGAAATGGACCTATAAATATTGACATGAAGAGATCTCAAGACTTAACTCAAAAATAGTCTTAGAACAAAATAGTATACATGCAATTATGTAAACTGCTAAAGGACGAAAGACATGCCTGTGTCTTAATGCATAGGAATAGGGACTAGAAGATTGTACTTAAATCTTTTAATAGTGTTTACCATTGATGAGGGAAGAGGGAATCAGGACAGGAGAAGTGAAAGGGACATTCTTATTTTGTTTCCACTGTTTCTGTTTTGATCAATTATTTCACACAAAAAATGATATGTATCTATTTCTAATAGAAAATAGTGAATAATGAAAAATAGCACTGATACTAGTTATGAGGATTTAAAGTAAAAGATTGACCAACTCTCAGAATTGATTATCAATAGAAGGATCCTTCTTTAAACCATAATTTGCAAAGTACAATGGTTACCAGGAGCAAAATCAAGGACTCAAACCCTAACTGTGACATATTTGTTTAAAGAGAATAATGAAATAATATTCTTGAGATAAAGTTTTTCTTCAATTTCTAATTTGTCTATACAAAGAAGCAGTTTTACCATTTGCAATTAGTCTTCTTTAAACAATAAGAGCAAATATAATTACCATACTTCCTTTTTTTGCCACCATTTCACAGGAAAGGATCTAAACCAACAATATAAAAGAGGAAGATTCATTAACCTGATTTTATTTTATATTAGCATTTTAATTAATTTGTCTAGATTGATCCCCAAAAATAGAGTAAGTGCTTTATCTTCTGCTTTTGATATTTACAAAAGGAATATTCAGACTCCAAAATTGAGTGTATTCCTGGTGTTCTCCTCCTCCTCTTCTTTTTCTTTTTCCTCTCTTCCTCCTCCTACTCTTCTTCCTCTTTCTCTCCTTCTGTTCTTCCATCTCCTCCTCCTTATTCAAATGACATTTCTGTTATTCATTGAGTTACCAAATCAGAATGTGTAGATTGGGTTTTCCTGTTACCACATATTGACTGAGGCAACATCCTTAGGAAAAATGTTTAACCATTCTTCTCAAAAACATCATTCAGAGACCACTCTCAAGGTAAGTGTCTTTAGCAATGCCTCAACAACATATCCTGACCTTTTCCTTTTCTATTGTTGAAACCTATACAATTTCAGAGACTATTGGTGTAAACTAAAAATTCATATCCCAATCCATCATTCCATTTGTATTCAGAAATGTTCCAGAGAATGAATTTGTCTTTTCTTAGGGTAATGCCTTTGATGTTTCTAGTGTCAAAAATGTCACCCCCTCCTGCTAAAGATACCTGTATCCTGAACAGGTTGTAACTTTTTTAACTATCTTGGCAAGTCATATCTGCTTCTAAAGAGGCTGTCAATTTGTTCATAAGTCACTTAAAGTACTTATTTTGTAAATCATGGGGTGTTTTATTCTCTCACAGGTAATTGTTCTTTTTCCTTTCTAAATTTTGCCGTTAAAAAAAGAACTGTCATAAATCTCTTTCATTAACTTTTGCTAGGTCAGGACTGTATCCTTCAACTTCAAGAAACTGCTAACTACCACATAGATTTCTTTAAAGAAATAGATAAATATTTTTAAAATGCTATGTGACCAACTTTGTGCAAGCATAGTGATTATGTAGCCATGTCATTCCACTATACCTAATCACTGGGAATGGGAACAAGACTTCTCCATTTTCCCCATCCCATCCATGCCAGGCTCCTCCAACATTCTTAGTCTAATTGCATTTCTCCTCCCATGAACCCAAAAGTGGAGAGAAGGAGGATTTTTTAGATTTGAAACTGAAAAATACTCATCTTGGGTTGAGTTCCATTGTGGTCATGTGTGTGCTTAAATGTTGTATTTTTTTTCCATATTAATTCATTAAAAAACCCCATACCATGGCTCTGCATAGATCTTTATGCCTTGGATCTGCCTAGATACCAGACTTTTGATACAAATCTTGGGACAGAGAAGTACTATGCATGACTGAGGTTAAATTTTCAGCCATCTCATTTTGAAATCTGAATTTAAGTGGAATTATAGAAAATAAAGTACTACATTCTTTCAACAATTATTTAGCTAATGTCTACTCTGGTTGGCTTTGTTCTACCTGTTGGGAATAGAATTGAAGGAAATATTTTACCCTCATCGAGCATGCATTCTGGTACACATGTGATTGTGAACTGAGACTCTACCTGTTCTATGCAAGAACTGTTTAGAGTTTGCTAACAGTCCTCTTTGTAGTCCAGTTATCACTCCTGGACACTGTGGATTTTCCTAAGACAGAGATACCTATGGATTATTAGAAAAAAATTATGGATTTTGGAATCATAATGATTATAATAGAATTGAGTATGAGAGTGACCAAAATGCTTTAAAACCCTTGAACATATATAGTGTCATAATATGGCAGAATAGAGACTTGTGAAATTTCCTACAACATTAAGTGTTCTGATTTTACTGAGGTACACCAACAAAAGAAGTAAAATGATGTTTGGGCATATAGTTAAGACTCAGAATTTCTTTAAGAAAATATTGGCACTGTCTGGAATGTTGCAGGATATTTTGGTGTAGAATTCTGTGGAATGTGAACCTCGCTATTTCCTGGACAGATGATCTAAGGTTTTTGCATGAGCTAAGTTGTTGGTATAAGCTAACATTGTGATAGAAATAGTGATCTTTTGGAAATAGAGACTGTATTCTGAAAGTGAAACTCCTGCTTTAAAGAAGAGATATTTGAAAGCTAGTAAGCTATAGAGTGCTGCTGCAGCATAGGCAGGTACTTAAATTTGTCCCAGCTAGAAAAAGGCCTGAGCATCACAGTCTTCATGAATGAGATCATAAAATAGATAACAGTGATTGAGGATAAATAGTTTATTATTTTAGGAAAGATTTGTGAATATGTAAAAAAATAATCAAAAGTTAAATATGAGAAGACTGGTTAAGGAAAAAAAAATGCTTGCATTCTTACTGAGAGTAGACGTTTTGGTCCAGGTTATCTGTATTAGTTAATCTGGTTCTGGATGATTTCTGGTAGATTTGGGTCCAGGTTTTCTGTATCAGATAATTTGCTTCTGGATGATTTCAGGTGGATTTGACTCTGGATGAAGTTTCACACTATGCTCTAAGTTTTCTGCTGGATACAGGACCTCTGCCCCCAACTACTCCTAACTATTGAAGCCATTAAAGAAGGGGGAGGAGATGAAATTGCTCATGACAGAAGCAGGTGTATCTACATTACGGTTATTTGAGAAGCAGTGAAACTATGCCAGCAACAGCAGATGGAGATTATTCATAGCAAGTAAAGTGCCTAGTGGATAATTCAGGGGCTTTTGAAAACTAGAAAGAAGGACTTTTTGGAGGTTTCCTGAGGACTCTCTCTCAAGCAAATAGATTCCAGTCTCCTAAAGAGTGGACATGTCCTTAATATGTCATTTATGTGTTGGAAAAAAAGCCAAAATAATATAACACAATTGCATAATATTAACCCATAAACCGAGAATCACCAACTTCAAAGGTCAATATCATGAAAAAGATATTTAAAATTCCATAGAATGGCCCATGAAACAGAGTTAGTATGCTAAGCACCTCATAAAATACACTTAATAGACCAAAAATGGAATACAAAAGAAAAATAATCTCAGGTAAAGTAGATAGATAAAATTACAAAGAATTTTATGTACAATTTCATGTCAGTAAAATTTGGAGATCTAACAAAATGCCCAAAATTGTGTAGGAAGACAAAACACATTTGAATAGACTGATAATAACCAATAAAAAAATTCAAATGTAATAAAAAAGCAATCTCCTCAACTAGTGCTGGGCCTTGAGAGTCTTACAGGTAAATAATAACAACATTCCAAGGAGCAGATTCCATTTCTTTCCCCCAACATTCTTCTGCAGATCAAATCAATACATAGAAGTAGCCAAAATGTCTAGCACATTTCATCGTGTAAGTATAACCTTGATATTTAAACTATCTAAGAAAAAATTATAGGCGGATTTCAAATGAAAGTAGATAAAAAAATTTCTGAATTAACACTAGCTGATAAAAAAAAGTATGGTGTTAGCCAAATACATTAAAATTAAGCAGGTTTTATCTTGGAAATACAAACATAGTTAAATAGAGTATTTTAGGGTTTTCTATCACATTAATTATGGGGGAAAATCACATGCCTTTTCATAGATTCAGTAAAGTCCTCTGAAAAAGTCCAACATTTATTTTTGATAAAAGCTCATAGTAAAACTCGGACAGGAAATTCCTTAACATGATAAAGCCTGTCTACCAAAAAACCCAAAGGAAATGTATGAGGATATTAGAAATATTATCTTTAAGGTGTGGAAGAAGACATGGATTCTTGGTATTGCCCCTATTGTACAAAATATTATGGAAGGTCCTGGAAAAAGTAATATAAACTGGATGAAACAGAAAAGATAACATCATCATTATTTCCAGATAACGTGGTAATTTACCTTAAAACTAGAGAATAAACAGAAAAAGCTGTCATAACTAATAAAACTTCAGCAAGAGTGCTGGATTTTAAAAAGCAGCAGCTCTAAATTCAACAGTATTCCTCTGCACTAGCAATATATAAAGATAATATAGCAGGAAAAGTACAATAAATGTGTGGGAAATAATCTTTGAAAATTTGATTAAAGAACACAATGTAAGACCTGAATAAATGGAGAATTATACTATGTTCAGAAATTTACCTTACCACCTTAACATTACAAAGAAATTAATTTTTCTTGAAAGGCTTTTTTAAACAAGCCACAAGAGCAAAACCAAGGAAAAAGTTGGATATTTTTCACCATACAAAACATGAAATTTTCAAATGTTAGAATATCCTATTTAAAATAATAATCTAAAGTTAAGTCACAGGTAGAAACTATTTGTCAATATAGATAATATGAAAAATAGATATCAGTAAATATAAAACATGCAATAAATAAGTAGGCAAAAGAAAGCAATCCAATGAAATATAAAGAAGCAATCATGGAAGATAACATCAGAATGACCATTAGCATATGATACAATGGTCAACCTTACAATAAGTAGAGACATTTATCTAAAAACATCAATGAAAAGTCATTTTTCTAAATATAAAAATCTGACATTATTATGTGTCATTAAAGGCTTTGGGGCAATGATTCCCAAACTTTACTGCACATTGAAATCACTTAGTGATCTTTGAAAAATAACTAATGCCTGGGTCTCATCCCATCCTTCTCCATATAATTGATATGGGCTTTCAAAATCATGCCCATGGTTTAGCCTTGGATAAAAAAATATCACATGAGATATGCTGTGTAATTTCAACTGTTCAAAGGGATATTAGCTAGAAGGAGATTAGATTCAGCTATTGTGATTCTAGTGCAAAGAACGAGTCTTAATAGATGGAAGTTGCAGGAAAACATTAGGAAAACTTTTAGTAACGGTATCCAGAAAAGAAGGATCGGCCTTGTAAAATAGAAAACTATGCATCACTATGAGTGTTCAAGCCCATTGGACAATGACTTGGTGGGGTTGGTAGAGAAAAATTCAGGTTATTAAATTAGTATTTGGAATGGATGACCTTAAAATGACCCTTCTAAATGTGATATTTGGAAAGCTGACAACAGCTTGACATGTATCTTCAATTCAGTTTTCCTCCTTTCTTTTGCTTTCAAGAACTCCTGACTCAGGCCTTTCCTGCTTTAAAAAAAAAAAAAGCCTTAACCCAGAAGTTGGTTGTGTGTTTTCATCTCTTTCTCCTACAGGGTATGTTGGTCTCTCTAATTAAGGAATGAGAGAAAGAATAGGAATATCATACTGTTCATGGAATACTTAACAAAATACTTTCCATCTTGGAAAAGGGTAGGGATTTATTTCTACCTTTATGGGGTACACTGGGCTCCTAATTCAGAGATCAGGTTCTGCCTTATGGCAACTCCTCAGGTCTTCAGAAGCTTTGGAAGATTGTATAGATTTGGCATTGTGCAGCTAAAAAAGCCCTCCATTTAAGATGCCTCAGTTGTTTAATAAGTACAAGGGGAAGAGTCTACTATGGAGTTCTGGGAAGATGGGATCAGAGTAGGTAGGCAGGGCTCAACTCTCTCACAAAAAACAATGGAGAAAGGGACAAAAGCTGTGTGATGGACTTGGTTTGGGGGTCAGCAGACCAGGACAGTGCTGTGCAACCCCTTGGAGGGCAAGGGACAGAGACACAAAGAACCCAAACAACAAACTGAGTTACTAAACTCCCATGGCAGCCAGGAAGGGCACCCATTCCCTACCCTCAAGACATTAAGCCTGGATAAAACCCCTGGCTCACTGTAGCTAACTAGAGGGAAACACACATCTCCCTCCCTATCAGCTGTTACAGGAGAAGAGGGAGGATGCATCAGAGGGCCAAGAGTGATTTCTCTTCAGGGAATTTGGCCAGCAGAGCCTGCTTTGAATCTTGGTTCTGGTCAGACCAGAAACAAGGGCATGCAGACTTTGAAAGAAACACCTCAATGAAAAGGTCACTGATGAGCACCAGCTCCTGGTTGGTCAGGAAACTGCAAGAAGAAAAAGTGCTTTTAGGTCTCTCTTTAGTCCCAGCTCTTGGGAGAAAATCTATGCCCCACTAGTGAGTCCCTGACCTGATTTTCATAACTTGAGCTGAGTAATTTTAAAGAGTCAGACTAAGTAGAACAAAAAATCAAAGAAGAGCTGTGGGGGATAAAAAATCAAACCACCAGGCAAGAGAGAGAAGTTGACCATCAGAGTAAATTTACAAACATATTAAATGACTATATATCAGCAAAAAATTATAAGCCATGCTAGGATATAGGAAGAAATGGACCAATGAAAGGAACAAACCAAATATCTTGATTTGATATAGGATTTAAGACAACTAATCAATAATAATCACATATTCTTCTGAATCAATTCAAGGAGTTGAAGGAAAATATGACTGAGGAGATAAAGGCTATTAAAAAGACACTGGAGCATAAAGAACAATTTGAAAACCTGCAAAAAAAAATTAATAAAGCATATGAAAAGGAAAGACACAATAGGTGAGATTAAAAATATATTAGAGGCATATAAAAGCAGATTTGAATGGAATAAGAGCATGAAACACTCAAACATACATGGTATTGGTGTCCTAGAAGAAGAAAATGGAAAATGGAAGAAATAATATTTGAGGAAATAGTGACTGAAAACTTTCCAACTCTATAGAAGACATAAATATCAATATCCAAATAGGACAACACTCTCCAAACAAAATAAATCCAAATACACCTACTCCAAGTCTCCTACTGTTCAGAATGACAAATAGAGATGCAGAGAGGATTCTGAGAGCCACAAGAGAAAAGCAAAGCATCACATACAAGAGAACCTCTATAAGATTAAGTGTTGACCTCTCATCAGAAACCAGAGAGGTAAGAAGAAAGTGGTATGATGTCTACCAAAGGTACTGACAGAGAAAAACTACCAGCCCAGAATTCTGTATCCTGCAAAACTGTCCTTCAGAAATGAGGGTGAGTTCAAGGCCTTCAAAGATAAACAAAAACTAAGAGAGTATATTACCAAAACCAGAATTGCAAGAAATAATAATTGCAACTTGAAAGGGAAAAAACAAGGGTGAGAGACTTGGAAAAGAGTGAAGAAAAGAATATTATTAGGAAGGGTAAGTTAAAAGATAAAAAGATAGACAACAGTAAAATTAAGGATGAAAAGCCAAAGGATAAAGTGAATGAAGTAGTGCCTTTACAGTAATAACATTGAATGTTAATAACTTGAACTCCCAAATAAAAAAGGCATAAACTGATAGCATGGATGAAAAAAATACATGAGCCATCTATATTCTGTCTACAAGAGACTCACTTCAGACATAAGGACATAACCAGGTTGAAAGTGAAAGTTTGGAAAAAGATATTCCATGGAAATAGTAACCAAGAAAGAGCTGGAGTAATGATACTAATAATGGACAAAATAGATTTTAAATGAAAAACTGTTAAAAAAGATGAGGAAAGTCACTATATATTAATAAAAAGGACAATTCACCAATAAAAATTAACCCTAATAAATATTTATGGACCTAACCTGGGTGCCCCAAGATACATGAGGCACACACTGGCAAAACTGAAGGGATAAATAGGTGTTGCTATAATAACAGTTGAAGACTTCAATACACCACTCTCAGTATTGGATAGAACATCTGGACAGTAGATAAAGAAAGAAACAGAGAACTTGAGTAATATGATGAATGAGCTAGACCTAACAGACATCTATAGCGCATAATACCCCAAAGCAGCAGTATATACATTCTTTTCAAGCACTTATAGATACTTCTCCAGACCATATGTTGTCTCACAAGATAAGTCTCAGTACATTTAAAAATATGTAAATAATACAAAACACTTTCTCTGATCATTACAGAATGAAGCTGGAAATCAATAATGATGGAAAAGGGGGAAATTCATAAATGTATGGAGATCACATAACACACTCTTAGTCTAAAAAGAAATTGCAAGAGAAGTCAGTAAATGTCTTGATATAAATGAAAATGAGAACACAATATATCAAAACCTATGAGACACCAAAAAGGCAGTGCTGAGAGGGAAATTTATAACTCTCATTGCTTACACTGAAAAGGTAGAGTTAAAATTGAAGATCTAACTGCACACCTGGAGAAACTAGAAAAAGAACAGCAAACTAATCCCAAACCAAGCTTAAGAAAAGAAATAGTAAAGATCAGAGCAGAAAGAAATTAAATTGAGAAACAAAACAAAAACAAAAATCAAAACAAAACAGAACAATAGAATCAATAACACCAAAAGTTGGTTCTTTGAGAAGATCAATAAAATTGATAAACCCTTAGCTAGATTGACCAAGAAAAAAGCAGATGCAAATAAAATAAAAAATGAGAAGGGGTATATTACCACTGACCCTGCAGAAATAAAAGAAATCATAAAAGGATACTATGAACAACTATACACCAAAAAACTAGGCAATGAAGATGAGATGGACAAATCCTAGGAACACACAAACAACCTACACTGAACCTAATGGAAATGAAAGACTTCGACAAACCAACCATAAGTAAAGATATTAAAACAATCATCAAAAACCTCCCGAAGATGAAAAGCCCAGGACCAGATGGCTTCACAGGTGAATTCTAACAACCATTCAAAGATGATCTAATTCTAATCTTGTCCAAGTTATTCCAAATAAATGAACAGAAAGAATGATACCAAACTCCTTGTATCTCATGTGAACATCACTCCAACACCAAAACTAGATAAAGATAGTAGTGAAAAAAGAAAATTACAGATCATTATCTCTAATGAATATAGATGCAAAAATCCTCAGCAAAAAACCTGCAAACCAAATCCACAAGAACTAATAGACTAGTTCAGCAAAGTGGCAGGATACTAGATTAATACACAAAAATCAATAGCATTTACATATATTACTGATATATGATCTGCAGAGGAAATTGGGGAAAAATTCCATTTATAATAGTGACAAGAAAAATCAAATATTTATGAGTAAACTTAACCAAGGACCTGTATTCAGAAAACTATGATACATTGCTAAAAGAAACTGAAGAAGACTTAAACAAATGGAAAGGCCTTCTGTGTTCATGAAATGGAAGACTAAATATCATTAAAATGTGAATTCTACTCAAATTGATTTACAGATTCAACACAATCCCAATAAAAATCCCAACAGCTTTTTTTGCAGAAATGGAAAAACCAGTTATCCAGTTTGTTTGGAAAGGTAAGGGGCCCTGAATAGCCAAAATTATTTTTAAAAAAGAACAAAGTTGGATGACTCTCACTTCCTGATTTTATGGCATATTGCTTAACTACAGTGGTAAAAAAGCATGGTGCTTGCATAAAGATAGACAGATTGGCTAATGGAACCAAATCAAGAACTCAGAAATACACCCTTACATCTATGGTCAAGTGATTTTTGACAAAAGTATCAAGTGTTGTCAGCTGGGCTAGAAGTCTGTTCAACAAATGGTGCTGGGAGAACTGTTACCCATATCCATAAGAAAGAAAGAAATACCTACCTCACATCTTACACAAAAATTAACTCAAAATGGATCAAGGACCTACATAAAAATGCAGCAACCATGAAACTCTAGGAGAAAATATATGGAAACATCTTCATGATTTTGAGGGAGGCAGAAGTTTTTTAAACCTTATAGTCAAAGCATGAGCAACAAAAGAAAAGAAAAAAATAGATAAATGGGACCTCCTCAAAATTAAATCCTTTTGCTCCACAAACGACTTTGTCATAAGAATAAAAAGGCAGCCGACTTAATGGGAGAAAACATTTGGATATCACATATCCGATAAGAGTGTAAAATCCATGATCTATAAAGTGATACTACAACTCAACAATAAAAAGATAATAGACCCAATTAAAAATGGGCAGAAGACTTGAATAGACATTTGTGCAAAGGAATACAAATGGGAAAAAAACCCACGAAAATATGTTCAGCATCACTAGCGATTAGGGAAATGCAAGTGTTGGAGAGAATGTGGAGAGAGGAATAGTTATTCATTGTTGATGGGAATGTAGAATGGTACAGCTACTGTAGAGGACTGTTTGGCAGTTCCTAAGCAAGATGAATATAGTCTTGTCATTTGACTTGACAGTACCATTGCTAGATATATGCCCAGAAAAACTGAAAGCATTGACACAGACATCTGCACACCGACGTTCATAGTGGTTTTATTCATGATTGCCAAAAGTTGGAAACAACCCAGGTGCCAATCAACCAATGAATGGATAAACAAATTGTGGTATATACACGATAGAATGTTATGCAGCGGTAAGGAAAAATGAAGTCACTAAGCATATGACAACAAGGATGAACCTGGAGGACATTATGTTGAGTGAAGCAAGACAGACACAAAAGGACAAATACTGTATGATTGCACTATTATAAACTAAATATACTGTGTAACTCATGGAGTTAATAACCAGAAAATAGAATGAGGGTAGAGAATGGAAAGCTGAGGGTTAATCTGTGCAAAATTGGTAAAAAACTGTAAATCTTTGGAAATGAATAGAAATGGTGAAAACACATCATAGGTTTGTAACTAACAGTGCTATTATGTGGATATGACAGTGGTTGAAAGAGAAAGTCTCAGCACATGAAGGAAAGCTAAAAACGTAACATGGGATTCTATAGCACAGTGAAACCTCATGTGAAATATGAATATAGGAAATATTTCATAATAGGGCTTTTTACAAAATATAAATACAAATAAACTAGAGAGACAGAAACAGAGTAACAGCTTTGTCCAGCAGGGGAAGCATAAAGAGATTGAGAGGTGATGAAGATTTTTTTGTTTGTCTGATTTTTGTTTTTATAAATTATTATTGGATTAATGAAAATGCTTTAATAATGACTGAAACGACGAATGCTAACTATATAATTATACCCAAATACCATTGATTGCACACTTTGGATGAATTTATGCTTTATTAATATGTATCAATTAAATTGATTTGTTTAAAAAAAACAAATAGTTCACTGGAAATAAAAAAGAACAAAGGGTGACTGTATCCTCTGATGCTATATACTGAAAGTCTTGGCAGCTGACAAGAATGGAGTCATCAAGACAAACAGTCACATGCCACCAATCGAACAACCCCTTTGTATGATTCATTTGCAATCTGACCTGCATCTTCTCTGAAACTGTATCTATAGTTTTACATATATATATATATACACAATATATTAACTCAATTGTTATATAAATAACTTTTCAAGGATATGCACAATTATAATATTTAGTGAAAAAGCAGATTATATTTAGATCCACATATACAAGTATATAATTTTCATATATGTAAAATACACTGTACATTTGTTTCCTTTTGATAATTTACTCAAAAGTTTATAAATGTACTTATAACAAGGAGAAAGAAGATGTCTATGACCACCAAAAGAAAAATTCTCACTCTCTTGGAAAATAGATTATTCATCAGTGGAAAAGATAGTGATGTTGTGTCGATTTGTTACTTTTGCTGTCTTCATGAATTCCTCCTCTATTTGATCAGTCTTACCTACTTTTCCTAAATTACCTATTATCTCCATTTTTTTTTAGAAATTAGGTGCATGTTCTTTGCTAGATGAAGAAGAGAAGGAGGGAGAGGAGGAGTAGGACTTACCTAAGTGCTAACATTCATTGCAAAGTATGGTGTTGAGCACTGTGCAACATTCTTCATATGGATTCTCTTACTAGAGTCTCACAACATCTCTATCAAGTATTTCTATTAGCTTCCTTTCACAGAGGAGGATATTGAAGCTTAAATATTAAACATTTTGCCCATAGTTCTGTGTGACAGAGCTGTGGTTTGAACCCAGAGCATTTGACTTTGTCCTTATGTATTAACCTGTAGGTACTTGTTAAACATAGAGAGGAGCAAAAATTTTTAAATTCTGTATAACATACACAAAGAAGGGTAGAACCAGATATTCATTAAATCATGACAGTTTTATGAGGAAGTACTTTTTAAGGAGTTTTCATTTAATTTGTAAGGACTTTACATATTTAATTTCATAAAAAACAAGAAGCGACATAGACTTGAAATCAAATAAAGTCATACCTTAATCAGAATTTTCAATTAACTTTATCAAGGCTACATAAAATTTACCTGTGTACATTTTTAAGGAAGAGCATTGTAAATAAACTAACCAAAAGTAACATCTTTAACAAAATTAAAGAATAAACCTTCCCTATGTGTTTTAACATACTGGTTTTTTTTCCTAGCAAATGGCACTAAGTCCAAATATATCTTATTAAATTTAGGCCTGTCATGATTTCCTCTTAGAAATTTATAACAGCTAGTTTAAATCATGCTAAATACTTCAAAGCAATAAAATATAATTCAAAATTACTCAAAGTCAAGTAAAATTTTCATCTATTAATTCAGAGTAATTTTACCTATTTCAATTTATGCCTGTAATTTCTATTACTTTTGAAGAGATACTGGAGTTTCTTATGATATTCCAATTGTAGGCTACAATAAGTGTTCATTTTCCTTTGAATAAGCATTTGCTTTTATTTGTTGAAGGTACTGTTTCAGTATGTCTTCATTTTCAGTTTTATATTCAAACTGGCTTTAAGTCTAACCATCTGAGACCAAAGCTACCTAGTATTCTTAAACTCTAAGTAACGCAGAACTTTCTAAATCTGGAACATGCTCTTCCTCCCATTTTCAGGATTCTGTTTTATAGGTAAGTAATAACTTGCTGCAGCACTTGAACAAAATTATTAATGCTGTTTCCAATGATATTCTTATTATGTTATACCCCTGACACCAAAAGTGATAGTTAGGGCTAAAGCACAGCATAGGTGCTTGCTCTCAGCCTGATCAAACAAGCTTAATTATGACCTCCAGATAAAGGTACTGCCATTAAGCCATTGAATTATCTCAGATAAGGCTGAGTCTCCGTTACTGTCTGATGATAAATCACAGCTAACAACAGCGAAGGAGTCAGAGCTCACACAGCTAATCCTTGTGAGGTTTTGGATGGGCTGGTTTTCCTACTGTTTTGCATCTATTTATATTGCACTCAAAATCCCCAAATGGCCTCTGCTTATCTCCAGCTTTAGATAATTTATGCCTTTTGGTGTGTCACCTCACTGCTAAAGCTGTTATCAGGAATGAGGAGGTTTAGGAAACCAGATCCACTGAAATGCTAATCCTCCTGCCAATTACTACACAAAAACAAGTTTTCGTCACTGATTTGCTTTTGTTTATTTGATACTGCAAATGTGGATTTTATGATTACAGTTTAGGACAATTGTTTAGCTCCAAAACAAAATAAGCATTTAATTTGACTAGCTTTCTCTTTTCACAAGAGTGGTTGGGCAATTTACACTGATTCAAATGGCCAGATGGTTTTCTGTCTGTTTGTTACTAACTAAATAGATGTGTAAATATTTTTATTTTCATGAAGGGCTGGTCTTGTGAAGGGAATTTGTTGAAAACCCCCTCAATGGTGGGCTTCTGCTCCAAGATGCACTCATCCTAATTTAGATTCTTTGATGTGAAGTATCTTCTGTGTGAAACAACTTTACATATAAATATGATGTCTGTCTTGGAATTTCATTAAGATGAAAATTTTTCATCCCTTATGGCAGGAGTTCTTAACCAGGAGTCCGTGAGCTTGAATTGAAATAAAAAAAAAAAACACACAAAAAAAACACTATTCTTGTGGGGATGTGTTGGTGTGAATGTGATATATTTATAAAATAATACACAGTATAGCGTGGACTTAGTAAGGGGTCCGTGATTTTCACCTGGCTGGCAAAGGGGTCTATGGAACAAAAAAGGTTAAAAACCCCTGCTTTTAGGCTGTCCAAATTTTATGAAATCTTATCTCTGAGAATTTTATGAGGTTGTTTGACTAGTAGTTAAATGTATTACTTTTCAATGATATGAAACATTCCTAAATGAGTACCAAGCCTATAAAATTCTCATGTGCTTATTAGCATAGTATAATGAAAATGTGAAATGCAAGGTTAGAATGCACTTTCAAACAGGCAAATTCAGCTCATAACTAGCTATGGTTTTGTATTTACCTTTTCTCAACAAAATCTCTAAGGTTTTTAATGCTTGGAATGGATGAAATTACCCAATTGTCATGACTGATCACTAATTATTCAAGTTTTCTTGTGTTGGCTATTGATGCCAGTTATTGAGATAGTAATCTTCAGAGTGATATAGGAAGCTAGAAAATTAATTCAACCTTGAGATGCCATTATATTTAGTGTCACCTAATAGAAATTTTATACTTTTAATCCTAAAGACTTTCTTCCTAAGCTATTTCCAATGGCAGAAATGATAGAAAAGAAAAATATCTGACTTTACAACTTCTGCAATTCTTTTTCCTCTGTGTGTATTTCAACGTAAAGCCCTTATGTATGTGGCTTTTCAAATGGCTCCTTGATACTTCTATAGAATGCAAGGTAGGTGTCTGTATTTTAAGATCAAAATGAAAAGCTCATAAGACTTAGCTCCTCGTTTATGAAAACTGCTTCTCTTAAAAGGACTTGTTTCTGCAAGGTATTTTAAATGTGAATTTGGAAAACTTTTTCTACTAAGGTATTACAACTATTTTATCTGTGTAAATGGATTGATGCCCTTCCAAGAACTACTTAAAATTGAATTTTAGGTGAGATTTAATTTATTGGCAAATAATTTGAAGATAACAAACTGTAAGTCATTAGCCAAGTTGAAACACTTAATTGTTTTATATTTATCAGTAGGCACAATTTCTATGAGTAAGGATTTTTTTTCTTTTATTTTATTATATCTTACTTTCCTTTCACTTAACATCATGTTTTGTATCTCAATTTTAAGTTTCTCAGTTGTCAACAGACTCCACTGTGAACTTTCACATAGGTTTTACTGATATCTAGTTCAATGATAATATAATACGTTGTTCTTAATGGAAACAGAAAAAAATAATTAAGCAGAACTGCGAAATTGTTTGCTTCCCTGTACTAGAATGAAGTTTTCAAAGACAAGAACAAAAGCATTTTTTGCTTTATGACAATAAGTCATGTTGTGACTTCAAATTCAGAATTACTCTGATTTTTAAAAATCATAGTATCTGCTGTCTTATTTGGTTTTGATGCCAGAGAACTGAAAATAAGTTTTGATGCATATGGTATGTTTGTGTGTGCGTGTGTGTGTGTGTTTTATTTATCTCAATCTATTTGACTCCTCTGTAACACTACAAAATGCAATTATGTAAGCTCATGTGTCATTGCCAGAATCCTGGTGGATATCATTCCCTTCACTGCGCATAAAAACAAAATACAAAAGAAACAAACAAAAACAGAATAATTTGCCTTCTTGCTGGTGATAATGGTTATTTTTTGCAAGAATGGGCATTAACTATCACAAAATGAATTAAGGATAGAGGAGCTATAAAATACCATTTTATGCATTTTATGCAAAGCATTTGGAGACTTTCATTTCTTTATTTTTTTAAGAGAAGTTTTCCAAACCACCCCTGCTTTCAATCACCATCCTCTCACCTCTGCATTGTCTATTTTCTCCAAGTCCAGTCTTTTTTAATTTAAGCATTCTTACTCAATTACTAGAGGATTTATTCTTTTAGGGTAACACATCTCTTTCTTATTTAAAATATTTTTTTCTCTTTGATAGCTTTTTCCCTGCCTTTCTCTTTCCAGACTTATGACTTTCCAAGTTCCCTTGCTTGGTTAACAATCGGCACATGGACCTCATAGGAGTGAAGCCTCAAAATGGCTTTGCTATGAAATTTGTCCTCTATGGTATCACAAAGGCTTAGATAAGTTTTTAAAATTCTGACCTTAATATGAGCAAATTTAAGCATTTAAGCTTTTAAAATTATTTTTCTGAATTTGGTGTGTTACCCTTACAACCTGACCTATCACTGAACTGCCTCTAGGGCAAATCTCTGTCAGCTCAGAGGCAGGGAAAGAAAAATGTAAGAAAAGGAGACAGAAAGGGTAAGAAGAGGAAAGATTGTCTATAAAGCAACAGCAAAGAATTTGAATATTCTATTTCAATGATCTCAACGAGTAAATAGAGATTAACCATTAAATAACACATACAACTACCTGCATTGCAACTTTTCTCTACCTCAAGTTTGCATCACTCAGGAACAGAGCAAAATTATCAAAGGCTCTTTTTTTCACCTCTCACTTTTCCAAACTCTTATCTAGAACATTTTTTTGTCTAAACTACATGATTTAGGACTTGGCTTTATATTACCTATTATCTTGTATCATCCTTTAATTATTTCATATATGTGAATTTCTGTCTTCCTAGATACATTCTGATCTCCTTGAGGGTGGCAATGTCCCTTATTAATCTTTTATAACTTCAGAGAAATGAGAGTAATGTTTGGCCCATAGACAGAGACTCTCAGCATTTATTTGGAGATTGACTGAGATAAAGAGACCATAGATGAAGGTAAGTGGATGGCTGCTCCAAGGTGGTATCCATAGGGTAAACTGAGGGGCTGGTCACAGAATGATGGTTTGCCAAATGAGTCTAAGAGAGATGGCAATAAAAAGCATAGCATTTGATATTTGGAGCATGGCAATTAACTCCACAAGCCAGGAGATTGGGAGACCACTGTGATATTGTTTAGGATATATAACCGCTTTTGTAACCTTCACAATTTAAAGCAATCTCCAGAGGTACCTGAGATAACAAAAAGAATTCTGCATAGATGATTTACCATTTCTCCATAGGTATTTTCAGCAATTCAAGAAAGTACTATTTTAAATTATACAAAAAATGTAGGACTATTAGAGGATAGATACTTATACCTGTATTTTTGGACTAAGAGGAATAGGGGCAAAATTTTTGGACACAGAGAGTGAGGATTTTTTGTCATAAATATCTGTACCCACTTCTACAGAATTGCAATACTAATCAAACAAAACACACTGTGGCTTGAGTTAGACAAACTAAAGAAAACATGGCAAGCCCCAGATTTCAATGTAAACATGCAGTTTGTTCCTTAATTTCTCAATTTGTACTCATGTGAGGTATTGACCCTGTTTTATGAAAGCTTGCTGAGAAAAAAAATATTGGCTTTAAGATTTTATTAGATTTTTTTCAGAGGAATGAAGCACCCTCTTATAAATCCTGCCAGTCTCTCTAAATCGGTGAAAAATATTAGAATACTCTAGAGCAAGGTGGATGCACTTTTGTTTCTTTTTCCTCCTATTTTTCAACAGGAAATTCTCAAAGGCAAACACATTCCTTCATTGTTCAGTACATTGTTCTAGAGGCAAAGCCCTTCTCTGGGGATCCTGGTTCCCTTTTCCAACCTCCCCAACATTTATATGCAGTGGCTGCCAACCAAGTTAAAGCACATTATTGAATGAAGGGGGGACATACAAGATGACAACCAAGCTCAAGAGGCTACCTGGAAGCGCTGGTGACAGGAAGATGCAGCTATTTGATAGAAAGTTGCTGGTAAAATGATCTGTGGTGACTTGGAGCTATGTACCCCAGGAAACCCTGTTCTGAAACTTAATTCATTCCTGTGGTTATGAACCCTTGTAAATAGACCTTTTGGTGAGGTTACATCTGTTTAGCTGTGGCCCAGATGAATCTGGATGGGGCTTAATCCTACTACTGAGGGCCTTACAAGGAAGGTCACAGGGAGGGAGAAAGCCACAGGGAGGTACCAGAAGCTACAAGTTAACAGAACCTGAAGAGAAGGGAGAAACCAAGAGACGCCACCATTACCATGTGGCATAAAAGCCCCAGACCAAGGGTGCTGGCAGCCAGCCCATGACTTTACAGTCTTCTGGTAGAAGGCCTTCCTTGATGATGCACTTGATTTTGCACTTCTCCTAGCCTAAAAGCTATGAGCCAATAAATTCTCATTTTGTAAGCTACCCATTACATGCAAATACTGGTATTTGCATTACCAGTTAGGAAAACTAAAATAGGCACCTTAAAAATCTGATCCCATCATTCAACAATTATATTGAGATGCAAAACCTTTAAATAGCTTAAACATAAACTATTCAAATAACTCATTAGTGGCCAATATAGAACTGGATCCACTTTTCCTACCTCCTTTTCTTATAAATCAAATTGTCTTTCTTATTGTCAGTGATGGGGACAGGGTGAAGTAAGGGAGAGGATAGGTCATGAACTTTAGGGCATCTTTTAGGTTTTAAATCATTGCGCTCAGAAATCTAAATTTGTCTCTTCTTCTCACTGCTCAGGGTAACTAAATCTCCAGCCCAATATTCACATTTCATAATTCACCATAACCTAAAGAAAGTTTGGACCACAAACTACAAAAGTAATTATGGAATATTGGTAACTGATTGACTGACTACATTTTGGCGGGGAGAGTAAATCTAGTACTTGTTCATTCCTTAACAAACAGGAAACAGACTGTGGTGAGATGTGTAAGTAGTTCTCCAATGGCCCTGTGTGTTGTTTGTAAAGGACAAGCAGGTATTTAGACCTGTATTTGAGGTAACCAAGGAAAGACTTGCTTTGGAAGGGGAAAGGAGAGGTGCCAGCAGGAAAGACCAGCCTAAGAACAAAACCACAGCAAGTCAAATGAGCTTTTGTGTTCCAAAAGATTATGGTACTGAACTGAAGAAATGAGATTCTTAAGATTGAAAGCAAGGAGAACATATAAAAAGTTACACTTATAAAGTCATGTGATCACTGGAAAGCAGCATACAGTAGAATCTTTGCACTGCAATCCTAGTGAATTTCGGAAGAGATGGGATGTTATAATGAACATTCTTCCACTTTCTGAACCAACTGAGAGAGTGCTGATTGAATCACTGATATTTTAAATATTCACTATCTTAGGTACATGTTCTCAAAGGCAATAGAAAGCCAAAAGCTCACACTTACTCTTGTGCCATTAATGCTTACTTCTTTTAGATCTTTACAGGAAATAGAGAAGAATGTGGAAAACAGAGCTGTCTCTTCTTGCTTCTGTGAGAACTCAGGCAGCTAGCAAATGATTCCTGCTGTACAGTGTTGTTAACTGTGTACCTGGAAGTCCTGGCTGGAATATAACCAAATAAACATGCAGATAGGAGAAAAACACTAATGTTCTTGACATGCTGTTTTCCTTTGGCTTTATGTTCACAAAAGATTTCACGTAACTGTCAATATGGAGGAAACCTATACACATCTCAAAGGAAAGAACAACACGAAAAAGGGAATTCCCTTTAGACATCTGCCTAACAAAATTCCCAGGCTGATAAGGAAAGGCAGAAACTACATGGGACCAACAAGATTGCCCTCAGCCACTCACTGACTCACTCATTCCTTCACTTAGTCATTTACTTATTTGATGATCTACACATTAGATGTTACTCTAAAGTGAGATCTAATAGGATTCTAACACCAGTAGTAAGAACTACACAAAACAAGTTCAAATATTGCGTGTGCCTTGCAAAAGAGACATATGTAAAATAAAGGGGATAATGATTATTTTTCTTGTCAAGAGCACACTCATTTTCCTCTCCTTCTCCAAAAGAAATCTTTAATCATTGTTTTATGATGTCACTGAAAATTAGCAAAGGAAACAAAATGGGACATTCATTGAGCACTTGTAATGGAATCTAAGTTCGTTTTGTATGTTTACTGACAGACTCTAAATCCACTACTCCCTCTTCCTCTCTTGCTGCACAAGGCTCCTTGTTCCTTGCCTTGTGCCTGTGGGAATTTCAAACCAGCAAGCTTTGCCTTTTCTCTGTGCTCAGGAACCTTCACTGGGGCTGTACCCACTAACCACAATTAATTATTGCCATCTAGTCATCCCTCTTTGCTCTCTCAAGCCATTTTCAGACATTCCTGGGATCCACCCTGCTCTCCTCAGAAGACCTCATTGTATGAACTTTGCATATCCCCTTGGTGCATGTGTGGTATCATCAGTTTTGATATCTGACCCAAATTTTGAGTGGGGAATTTCTTTTCTTTTTCTTTTTTTTTTTTTTTTTGTCTTTTTAAAAAATATTACATTAAAAAATATGTGGTCCCCATATACCCCCCACCCCCCTCACCGCACTCCTCCCCCCATAACAACAATCTCCTCCATCATCATGAGACATTCATTGCATTTGTTGAATACATCTCTGAGCACTGCTGCACCTCATGGTCAGTGGTCCACATCCTAGTCCACACTCTCCCACAGTCCACCTAGTAGGCCAAGGGAGGACATACAATGTCCGGTAACTGTCCCTGCAGCACCACCCAGGACAACTCCAAGTCCTGAAAATGCCCCCACATCACATCTCTTCCTCCCACTCCCTACCCACAGCAGCCACCACGGCCACGTTCTCCACACCAGTGCCACATTTTCTTCGATTACTAATCACAATAGTTCATGAATAGAATATCAGTAAGTCCACTCTAATCCATACTCTATTCCTCCATCCTGCGGACCTTTGAATGGTTGTGTCCACTCCACATCTATATCAAGAGGGGGCTTAGATTCCACATGGATGCTGAATGCAATTCTCCTGCTTTCGTTGCAGGCACTCTTGGCTCCCTGGTGTGGTGGTTGACCTTCTTCTACTCCATGTTAGATGAGTGGGGTAAGTCCAATAAACCAGAGTGTAGGAGTTGCAAGTCTGTTGAGGCTCAGGGCCTGGCTATCACAGGTCAGTCCAAAGATTCAGGTCCCCTGGGTATACATTAAACCCCAGCACCAACTACAGTTCTAGTAAAAGTAAAAGGAAAGACTTGTGGACAAAGATCACATCTAAGTCCAGCTCCATCACACAGAAATACAAACTCCAAAGTAGGGCCAACTGAGATGGCACTGAACTCCATCTGCCATGACCATAGAACCTGTAGGTCTCTGTAGCCCTCAGCAGAACCAGTACCTGGAGTTGTATCTGCTTTATCTGTCTCTAAAACTCTGCTCAGGTGTGCAACCCCTCTGCAGAGGGTAACCCCTCTGATAACCTCCCAGCTCTTTTTGGAGACTCATAGGCATATAAACTCATTTGTCCTTTCCATTTCCCCCTTTTCTTCAGGTCAAAAATCATTTTTAACTCCTGGTATTATATGTAGACTGAGATATTCTGCTGGTCCAAGTTGGCCCTTTTATTCAAGGTCATTTTCCAGTTATATCATCAGCTGGTTTGAGTGGGGAATTGATCCTTCTATCCCATGAGGCAACCCCAAGTTAGCACCTAATGTAGTCAGGTATTTTTCAGAATTTTCTATAAACTATTCAATGTGCCAGTCACACAAATCAACGAAGTAGATAAACCACTGATAAAAGAACAGAATTAATGTGATCAAGTAAATTGCAATGTTTTCATTCAAATTTAGATCTGACACCAAAGGCCAAACTTTTTTTTTCACGTATACACAGTGATATCAATGAACAGAGGAAAGGACAGGTGGCTAGAGGATCCTGGGAAAAGCTTGATGTCTGGGGATGTGTGGGCTGGTAAACCTGATCCCTAAAGGCCAGGACAGAACTAGAATTTTAGCTGAGTCTTCCTTGAGCCTGAGGAATTAGAGTATAGGTAAAAAGAGAGATGCCTCTTTGGATGTCTCAGGAAGTGGTTGGAAAATTTCCTTTAAAGACAAGATGACAGGATAAGATAACCCACTTGCCTTTCCTCATCCAGGGACTGTCTACCATAAATAGATTCTAGCAACCAGAACTGAGTTCCAGTGAGTTATTTGAGGAAAAACTGCCTATTTAAGGGAGGAAAGCAGCCACAGAGAGAAGGGTCAAGTTGAAATTCAGAACACATGCCCTGCAACATACAAGCAAATAAAAAAATAAATAAAAAATAAAGTTCATTGAAAGATATTCAAATGCAACACTCACATGGGCACAAAACATATGCACACACACAAAAACCCAATTTCTGACTCTGGAACAGCATATTAAATAGTCTTTGTTGAGAGTGGGATTTATGGCTGGTTGATTTAAGTACAAGAAATATCTCAAAGCTCAGAAGAGAAAGTAAAGATAAATCATGAAGATAAAAAAGAAAAAAAAAAATCCGTGAACAGGTCTAAGAAAAAGAATATCAAAAAGGTGATTCAGAAGAAGGGGGAAAAAAGGAATAGATGGGAGATAGGTATTAACTAAACAACTTCTATAAATACATTTTCCTGAGCTGAGAAAATATTTGAGTCCAGAAATTAAATGGCTAAGTTCCAGGCTGATTTAATAAGAAGAGATACACAATCAAATATATCCTTACAAAATGTGTGAACTCTAAGGATAAAGCAAGAAATCTTATATACCCAGGTTGAAAGAAAAAGCTACCAACAAAGGAAAAATAATCACACTGGCATAGGCCTTATTCTTTGGCATTGGAAGCTAATCGACTATGGGAGAACATCCAATCCTATTAAGAGAAAATAAAGAACAGCATGCACAGAATCCTGTACTGTCAGTATGTCATTTCCTTGTTGATATAAATATATACTTATCTACATATATATTTAATGACAGTCACAAACTCAGACAGTTTGCCAAGCGAGTATACTATTTAGGGAATATACTTAAGGAAAGACCACAAAGACAATTGACCAAAAGAAGACAAGATGTAGGAAGGAGACATAGTGGTGAGCAATGGCCTTAATATATGTTAATTCAATAAATAGGACATGAGGACTTTTGAAACCCAAGGAACTTAGTGCTAATCTAATAAGGGCTAAAATTACTCCAACTAAACCTAGGATTTGGGGTGGGTATGTGGGAGCAGAGAATAGTTGAAGATGTCCTAATAGGCTCATTAGGAGCAGGGAAAAGGAAGAGATAAGAGAGTGAGAAGTCAATGTATTCTAAGGGTCTTGCCCCACTGAAGGTTACAGATGAGAAGTGTTAAGAAATTAAAAGGTTGTGGGGGGAAGAAATGATGATGTTTTGGATTAATGAAATAGTCATATGGCTTGATTATGAGAGAAGATAAAAGGACTCAAATCAATAATGAAATAGAAAATTAGAGTAGAATCTCTAAATTAATTAGGAATGTATAACAACTTCATCAAATTGCTCAAATAAATTATATAAAATGGATATGTTATTCTTCTTTTATTATAATATCTTAACACTAACTTGTGATCAGGTAGATTTGTTTGGTAAGATTTTAAAAGGATTTCTGATCTCAGATACAAATGGATGGACAAATGCATGAGAACTTCAAAGATTTGGGTAGATCAGGGTGATCCAGTATGAAGACTTAGGGGAGAAATCCATGCTAGTGTTAACTAATACATTCTATATTTGTCTGACTTGTTTCTCATGCGCTTAAATAAATTCACTCTTCTTTCTCCGTCTTCTTCTACCCCAGATCCTAAATGGGTAAAATACAAAAATAAATAAATAAAAATAAATTTTTGACTTCTTTCTTTGAGAAGAATTCTCAGATGTCCTGGACCAGGCATAAATTCCTGGGATCATTCAGTAAAGCTCTGATTACTCTACAAACTCTCACAGCCTTTGAAATCTTAGTAGAACTGGAGCTTCTTTAGAAATCCAGGAAATATAAAAATTCCTTTCATTTTTATATTTAGGGATATCAAATTCACCTTTCATTCTGATTTCTATTTGGATCTGTAGGTATGTGTAAGTGTATAAATTCTGAGTTATTAACAGGTTGTCCAGAGTAATCCCCTTCCATAGCACCTCCAAAGCCCTTGTGTTAATTACTCTCCCTTCCATATTTGGGCACCACTGAAGGTCTTACTTAGGCATTATCATGGGAGAGCAAACAGAATTTAGGAAAAATAAATCACTGAGTATCAGAATCTATTTTTAAAAGTGCTTTTTAAAGTATTTGTACATATGGAAATGAATTTTCCTTTACATGATATGACAAAACAATAGTGTTGCAAACAATATATCCTCTTATTTCTTTCTATCCTAATAATCAGGTATCTGAAAAGGTTTTATGTTTTTCTTTTGGTTTTTATTCCCCTCTAAAACCTGGGTTTACAATATGAAACTCTAAATTCTGGAGGTCTGCAAACATAAAGTTTAAATTATGAACCACATAGTTCAGAAGACTTTGCAATAATATCAAATCCTTGTTTCCTACCCAGAAGAAGATAAAATTTCAGACAGCAAGTTGGGGAGGGAAATTAGTCCCAAGGATAGATCATAGAGACCTGTGAATAACTTGGAAAGGATTTTGCAACCTGCTTCCTCCCTGGAGTTGAAATCCCCTTGTGATTATAAACTCCAGTGAAAGGCAGGAGACCTAGTATAGAAAGAACTGCTCTCTGGTTTCCAAGCATGTAGCCAGATTACTGGAAGCCTTGGGGACAATTCCAACATGGTGCCTGAGAGACAGAGCAGGAGAGATAGTGGGAAGTGTCCAGATGAATGGGCACAGGGAGAGCAGCTGAGGGCCAGCAAACACCCCCAAGAGTGTCAGTGTGAGTTCAGTGAAGGTTCATTATGTATGCAGGCATATGCACATATTTTAGCAGAGAATGTGATAAGGACAGAAAACAACATGCAGAAATCAGGCAGAGCTGGTGCACCAGAAATGAATGCCATTCACTGATATTTGGTTCTCCATCCCTTTGGAACATAGGAATGACTATGCTAACCTTTGTAGTTAGCAAAGAAATCAACTCTCTTTGGCCAGTGATATGTATCAATAAGGAAAGCACTTATTCCTAGTGCTTGAATCTCTATCTCAGTCTTCCCTGCCATGGCAACTCTGGAAATCTTTATATAAAGTCTCTACACAAGATGATGGAGCCTCCATTAACCTGTATCACTGAGGATCAAAGCCAGTTGATGATACATTTGGGGCAAAGTCACCTTCTGACACACTTTGGTCATGTAGAATGAGAAATAAGTAAACTTTTGTTTTGTTAAGTATCTGAGATTTCTATTCCCAGCAACCTTTGCAAGGCCAAGTTGTGGCTTTCAGACAAGACTCCTAATCAAATCACCTGCTGCCAGGGAAAAAAGGAAAGTCCCAGTAAATTAGATGAAATCAATGGACCAGAGAAGAAGAGAAAAGGGAAAGAATATGAGACCAACCACATTTTAAATTAATAGAGAATGTTAAACCATATGTAACTGTGTTTATGGATTAGCAAGATTAAATTTCTCAATCAGCAGAAATGGAGACTAAAGAACAAAGTTCACTGCAGTTACAGGAAAATAAAGTTCATCATCATATACCCTGTTTTAAGAATCAATGTAGCCATGAAAAATTACAAAGTAGGTATAGAAAATAATGTTCACCATATTTCATAATATAATTAACTCTTAACCCAATGTGTAGGTGAATAAGTTATGTGAACCCTTAACAAAATGTTACTGAGTGATGACAGAATGTTACTCTCATTTGTTATTTTTTTCTCTTCTCTTCCCCACCCCCCTGTCTGTTCTCTGTGTCCATTTGCTGCATATTCTTCTTTTTGTCCGCTTCTGTTGTTGTCAGCAGCACGGGAATCCATGTCTCTTTGTTGTTGCATCATCTTGCAGCATCAGCTCTCCGTGTGTGCGACGCCATTCCTGGGCAGGCTGCACTTTCTTTCATGCTGGGTGGCTCTCCTTATGGGGCACACTCCTTGTACGTGGGGCTCCCCTATGTGGGGGACACCCCTGCGTGGCACTCCTTGCGTGCATGAGAACTGCACATGGGCCAGCTCCACACGGGTCAGAGAGACCCGGGGTTTGAACCACAGACCTCCCATATGGTAGACAGATGCCCTATCCACTGGGCCAAGTCTGCTTCCCTCCTTTGTTATTAATATATGTTTTTTTTAAAGCAAAGAAACAATCTTTCAGTTGGGTTCTTTTACTGACACTCAAAACAATATTCTCAGGAATAGACAGCTTAAGACAAGGGAGTATGGAGAACAAAGCAGAAAAGTTGCCAAATATTCTTTTTTGAATAAATAAATGAACACAGTGACCTAAGTTTTATAGATGTTGGTATTGGCTCGATATTTTGAAAAGATGTGGAGAGGGTGGCCACAGTGGCTGTTGATGGTCGGGAGAGGGAAGAAGAGATATGGTGCGGGGGCATTTTCAGGATTTGGAGTGGTGCTGGATGTTGTGTGTCCTGCCGTGGCCCACTGGGTGGACTGGGGGAGAATGTGGATACAAGGTAGACCACTGTCCTTGTGTTGCAGTGGTTCTCCAGAATGTATTTGCCAGGTGTACAGTGGATGTGCCACAATGGTGGAAGAGTTTGTTGATTTGGGAGGGGTGGCATGGGTGGGGTGGGTGGTATATGGAGACCTCATATTTTTTGAATGTAACATTTAAAAGAAAATAAAGAAGAAAAAAAATATTTTGAAAAGTGTTAAATAGCTAGAGAGCAATAAGCTTATTATGAGGAGCTGTTTCTGTAGTGGTCAGGATATTTCTGTGGCTGTTCAAAAAGCTGTAAGCATCCATATTGTGTAACGTACCAAGGCCAGTAATTACATTCCTGTTGTCATCCTTTGCCAAATAAGAGACTTGCTATTGCCGTAATTACTGGCCTCACTGGAAACAGAGAATTTGGTCTGTCATTTTATATTACCGTAAGTAAATATTTATAATTAATTGATATAATTATATATTATAACAATAGATTATATTTCATGATATATAATGAATATTAACTTATAAAGCATATTATAATTATAAATTATAGCCAAATTACAATTAACGATAATTATAATTTTGTATTAGGTTATATCATTGGTAATTTAAATACCTTTCCATTTAAAACTAAATTTTTTTAAAGTAAACTTTCTTTCAACTTCAAAATACAAAAAGACAAAGGCCACTTAACAAATTATGGGAGTATTATTCTAAAAAATTTCTGTCCAGGCACATTTATCTTATTTAATTCTAAAAACAAATGTAATTGTTTTTCCAGTCTTCAGAAAAATACATAAATGAAGAAAAATTGGTTAAATGACATGGCCAAGGTCTCCCTTTTAATGAAGAAAATAAAGAAAAAAATGCTTAATCATATTCACGTCTCATAAAACTAAACCCCATGTGTGGGGAGCCGCCCGGAGCTACGTGCATTTGCGGTCTCCAGCAACATGGCGGTTTTCATAAGTACGCCTACTCCACCCCTGTGCTTCCGCCTTCTTCTTCCTCTTTCCCCAGTTTCCCAGGCAAAAAGTGTCGCGCCTGCGCAACAAGATGTTGAAGCCATGACCAGCATCGAAGACTGGCAACCTATAGCAAGTGGTGTAACAGCATTTTATTGCCTTATATGGAAAAGCCGCTTCATCAGCCTATCACCCCCGGCTAATACCCTCCCCTTAGTATATATTCTGATGCTCTACCCTCAATAAATGGAGACTTGATCAGAATCCTGTCTTGTCTCCGTTTCTCTCACCTCTTGTCCCCCAATTCCCACTCCCTCTTTCAGGGGCCTGTTCGTTTGACCTGCGGGCCGGGTCACCCATGTTCTAATTTTTTTTTTACCTTTAACAGTGATATAGTACCTTCTTTGCTTTCACTACAAAAACAATACATTATTGCTGTTAACTATAGTCTCTAAATTACATTAGTTGTATTTTTCCCTTGTATTACCATATTACATACACCTTGTAGTTAAAGAACATTCTGGAGGATTCTGGGATGGTGATGCCCACTTAGGCATCACCTGAGTAGAGGCAGTGGCCTCTGGAGGTTCTGAGGGGAGAGGGGAAAATAGTTGTAATGGTGCATTTTCAGGACATTGGGATTACATGAATGATGTTGTGTCCCCTGCTCCCACCCTGCCTTTCGCTTCCTTATACTTTGCCCGCCTGTTCCTCGTAATCTCTCCGTATTATGGCCCTTCTCAGCAGCAGCTCATGCTGCTGCCTCCCTCTGCCCCTCCTCCCAGCCACTGTTATCTTCCCCCTCCCAGCCGATCGCTGTTCTCCCCGCCTCATTTCAACCGCCCTCATCCCGTATCCGCCCCGGCACAACCTCGGAAGCAACCCCCTCTGCCATCAATGGCTTACGTCATAAACCGCAGGTCCGCCCTTGCCTCTGCAGCCAATCCTCAGCTGCCCCGCGGACATGCCCCTCCCACAACCTCCCCGCCTCCATGACACTATAAAACCCCATGTACTTCCCGAATAAAATCAGACCTGCGCATAGACCTCGTCTCCGTGGTTTTTCCTCCATCGAACCGCGCGTCCCCACCAAGCCTTGAGCCGCCCGCTGCCGCCCCGGTCAGGCCGTGGCATAGGCCCAATCCCCGGCAGCGACTCGCCTGCAGTGACCCGCCTGCAGTGCCGCAGCGGAGGCCAACAGGTGGCGCCCGAACAGGGACCCCAGCTACGGCCCCTTGTCTGGCCAGCCCGCTGCTGACCCCTCGCACGGGACCCATCGCCGTCCTCCCGTGCTGCCGCTCAAGGTAGGGACTCTCTGGCGTTGCTCCCTTCACCCCCCTCCTGAGCCCTCTGCCGCGATGGGGGCCTCCCTCTCATCCCGTCAGGTTCCTCAAGTCCGCCTGCTCGCTGCCCTCTTAGAGACTCACCACGTGAAGGTCTCTCTCCGTCAGCTACAGCGGTATTGGGACCTTCTCCTACCCTTTAACCCTTGGCTCGTCACCTGTGCTCTCTGGAGCCCAGAGACCTACGAACGTTTAATTCAGCGGGTGACGTCCGCTATGGAGCACGATCGCAAGCAGTTTCCCCCCGGCCTTATCCCGACCCTCGTCGCTATCCGCGCCTGTCTCCAAGGTGTGCCCTCCCCTGCCTCCGCTCTCGCCTGTGAGCCTAGCCACCCTCTCACCTGCGATCCTGATGGAGACGACGATGCTCGTTCTCTGTCCGCCCAGCTAGAGGCCGCGCTCGAACTGGATCCCCCCGCAGCCTCCGATCCGGACCCCAACCAACATGGCGACCCCCCGCCTTCTCCCCCCCCACCACGTCCTGCAAACAATGCCAACATGGCGCACCTCCTCCTTCTTCTTCTTCGGCGCCCTCTTCCTGCCTTTACCCACCTCTTCCTGTCTCGTCGCCATCCGGTCCCGTCCCGGATGCCTGCCGATCGCCATTTTTGGCTAAACCGGCAGAGCCTCCGGTGCCATCTTGGCCTGTACCTGGAAATGACGTGGCCACTCCTCCATCTTGGCCCGAGGCCAGAAGTGATGTCAGGCGTGACGTCACCGTGCCGCCATCTTGGCCAATCAGGAACACCGTTGCCGCCGCGCCCTCCTGGCCGGCGCCTGGTGGCACCGCCCATGCCTCACCTCCATGGCCCGCTTCACCTCCCGCCTGCCCCAGCAATAGCGGGAGCATCGGGAATCCTCCTCCACCAGCGTACGACACTGCCTTTCTCACCTCCCCCACTCCGCCTCTGGCTCAGATGTTCCCCCTCAATCCCGCTCGCACTCCGCAGAGCCCACAAGCGTGGGTCCCCTTTTCCCCCAAAGACATCCAAATGCTCCGCAACGCGATAAAAGAGGATGGCCTTGCCAGCCCTCACGCCCAAGACCTTCTCGAGCGTATGACCATCCCTCGCTGCATCCCTTACGATTGGATCTCTCTAGCCCGAGCGGTTCTCTCCCCCGGGCAATTCATTGACTGGCGAGCCCATCTCGGTGTCCTGATCGACAATCAGATTGCCGACAATGCTCGTCAGGGTGTGCATTACCCTGCAAACGCATTTCTCGGGTTCGGCCCTTACGGCGATCCCAGCGCCTACACTGCCACCCCGCCTGGGTTTTTCATCCAGCTCCGTGACTGTGTTTTTCGAGCCTTCCGTTCGTGCGCCGCGGCCGCCCCAGAGCCCCTCGTGAAGCTTTTCCAAAAACCCGAGGAGCCGTTTAATGAGTTCGTAGCTCGTGTGCAGGCCGCTGCAGAGAGGCGAGTCGTCGGCAATGCAGCCCGCGAGTCCTTCGTTAAGGACATCCTGCAGGAGGGGCTAACCCAGCTTGCGAAGCCATCATTCGTCCCCTTCGTGACAAGCCGCTCCAAGACTGGGTCCTCGCATGCTCCGGAGTTTCTGGGCAAGCATCTGCGCTTGCAGCGGCTATTGTCGCGGCAGTCCAAACAACCAACACCTGCTTCCGCTGAGGCGAATTGGGCCACTTCGCTCGGGAGTGCCCCAACCTTCCGGCTCCGCCGCAACCCGTAGTCCAGCCTATGGTGCCACCACCGCGCCCTGTTCCTGCCGCCCGGCCGCCCTCCACCCCCTGCCCGCGCTGTGGAAAAGGGTATCATTGGGCTCGCGATTGCCGTGTTCCGAGACAGCCTTTAAACGGGCAGTGGGGCAAGCCTCAGCCCCGCCACCAAGAGGCTCCAATTGCCCCGCGCCAGCCCCGCCCGTAGGCATCCACTGGTCCGTTCCCATGTCGCCCGCTTCGCAGCCGCGCCTCACCATCAAGGTCAATGGAAAGTGGATGGATGGCCTTCTTGACACCGGCACCGAAATCTCCTGCATCCCACTCTCCCAAGCTCGTGACTTCCCACTCACAGCCGGACCCGTCATCGTAGGCGCCACAGGCCAGTCCTCCTCGCAACAGGCGGCTGAAGATCTTGCCTGGCATGACACCGATGGACGGTCAGGGTTCTTCCGTCCCCTGGTTCTCAGGGATATCAAGCAAGTCCTTTGGGGGCGCAACATTCTTCACCAGTCAGGCGCCGTTCTTTTTACTTCGCAGCCATCGCTGCCCCCCCAATAGTTTTGGCCGTTGCTCGCGTTCGACCTCCAGCACCCGTTCCTCTGCAATGGGACACAGAGGAACCCATTTGGGTGGAGCAATGGCCTATGACTGCCCCGAAACTAGCTATTCTTCAGGACCTCGTGGAAGAGCAGCTCCGTGCTGGCCATGTTGAGCCCTCCACCAGTCCACACAATACTCCCATTTTTTTCATCATCAAAAAATCTGGCAAGCCACGCCTCCTCCACGACCTGCGAGAGGTTAACAAGCACATCAGACCCATGGGCTCTCCTCAGCCCGGCATGCCTCACCCGTCAGCCTTCCCGTGAGATTGGTATGTGGCAGTCCTCGACATCAAGGACTGCTTCTTCTCTATCCCCCTGCATCCGGATGACCGCCCACGGTTCGCCTTTACTGTTCCCCAGCCCAACCACCACCGGCCTGCCAAACAGTATCAGTGGAAAGTCCTCCCCCAAGGCATGAAGAACAGCCCTGCCATCTGCCAGCTGTTTGTGGCTACTGCTATTGAGCCCTTAACCTCCGAGGCCACTATCGTGCATTACATGGATGACATCCTTGTAGCCCATCCGAGCGAGCCAAAACTACAAGCTATAGTTGCCAGTCTTCTCTCCAATCTGAAAGATATCGGTCTTCAGATCAACATAGAGAAAGCTGTTTTCCACCCACCATTTCAATTCTTGGGCTTTGAAATCTCGGAAACGGTCACGCCCATGGCGCCGCTTATAAACGTCCCCAAAACCATGACGCTCCATGATCTCCAACAGCTTTGTGGCCAGCTCAACTGGCTGCGCCCGTCGCTGCCAGTCACCACACATCAGCTGCAGCCTCTGTTCCAGCTCCTTCAGACCACTGGCCCACCATCACAGGCACCCACAAAGAGGGTCACCCTGTCGTATGAAGCAGAGTGCGCCCTGAGCTGTGTCAACTCTGCCCTAATGGACTGCTTGCTCCAGCGAATAGACCCAGACAAGCCATTCGCAGGACTTGTCCTTCCCACCCGTGGGACCCCCACTGGCCTCATCTGGCAGGACGGTCCACTCTTGTGGGTCCATTTAGCCAAAAGCAAGCTTCGCAAAATCACCCCCCAATCCATCCTGTTCGCGCAGCTCGCCATCGCCCTTGTTGAGCGCTCCACCCACCATTATGGGCGTCATCCAGATGTCATCATTTGGCCCCTTACAACTCAGCAGGTCACTCACTTGCTAAAGGACTCCATAGATATGCAGGCACTGTTCCTCCTATTCTCCGGCCCATTCGATAATCACTTCCCCCAGCACCGCCTCATACAAGGCCTCAGCACGCTCCCCATCGCAGCTCCTGACCATTTCCCGTTCCCGTCCTCCAAGCCACTCCCCAACGCCGCCATCGCCTTCACTGACGCCTCCAAGCACTGCCTTGCTATAGTCCTCTACAAGCCAAACTCCACACAACCCCTCTGCCACACCCGCCGACATAGCAGCTCTGTCCAAGTGGCCGAATTGAAAGCCGTCACTCTGGCTCTCCAATACCTCCAGGACCAGCCAGTAAATATCTTCACGGACAGTCTCTACTGCCTGCAGGTCTCTCGTATCCTTGCCTTTGCGGCCTTCCTGCCGCCTGCTAGCATCGGCAACCGGGACATCAACCTGGCCTTAGCTGACCTTCAACTCCTCTTAGAGAGGTGGCGACAACCCTGGTTCATTGCCCATGTTAGGAGCCACTCAGGCCTCCCAGGCCCCTTGGCTCACGGCAACCATCTCGCTGACCAGGCCGCCCAAGGTGCTTCCATCAATGCCCTTAGCCCCGCAGCTGCCGTAGGAGACATTATCAACCAGGCAAAGACCTTGCATGCGCGCTTCCATCTTGGTGCGCCCGCCCTCCATCGACTCCTCCCAGAACTTCCCATTGAGACATGCAAACATCTGGTGCGTGCGTGCCGCTCCTGCGCACCTTTGCTGCCCCTGGGGCCACTCCAGCCCCAGGGTGTCAACCCGCGCGGATTGCGGCCCAACTCTAGATGGCAATTAGATGTCACACATGTCGCTTCCTTTGGCCGATGGAAGTTCCTTCATGTTGCCATCGATACGTTTTCGCACCTCTGCTATGCCGTCGCCCTCCCGGGAGAGTCTGCCAAGTATGCCACTCAAGCGCTCCGGGAAGCCATCCTCTTCATGGGAGTCCCTTGGGACATAAAGACAGATAATGGCCCCGCCTACCGCAGCGTCGCCTTTGCCGAGTTTGTGAAGCTCTACAACATCACCCACCACTTCGGCATTGCATACAACCTGCAAGGCCAAGGGCTTGTTGAAAGAATTCACCAAACCCTCAAGATCCTCGTCCAGAAGACTAGAGAGACTCAACCCCGCCTCACCCCACGTGAAACAGTCACGCAAGTGCTCATCCAGCACAACCTGATGACCTTTGACTCTGAGGGGCTTTCGCCCGTCCACAAGCACTGGGGGCCCTCTTACCGGCCCACTCCGGCCCCTCTCGTCCTCTGGCGCGACCCGCTCACTAGCAAGTGGACCGGACCAGCGCCCCTTCTCACCCAAGGGCGAGGATTTGCCTGCGTCTTCCCGGAATCTGCACCCCAGCCTGTCTGGATCCCTGCTCGTCTTGTTAAGCCCTTCACTCCACACGGCCCTGCCGACCTTCCACCTCCCGACCCCCTTCCCCCTGATGATTCCCCCCTGCCATAATGATGGCCCCTCTCCGCACCTCACCCCCCCCGTGAGGTTTTTCTCCTCTTGTCATTGCAGATGACGCCTCCAGTCGCCCAGTCGAGCCCGCCTGAGTGTGCCCCTCCTGCGCCATCACCCGCAGGGACCACGCCAGCTCTCTCCCGCCGCGAGCGACGTCGACGTCGTCTTCTTGTCCACCGCTTGAGCCGTCTCTCCCTCGAAGATGCCTCCATCGAGCAGCAAATTCTCCAGCTTCTCCGTCGTGCTCGCACCTCCCCTGCCCCGTGCCTCCCCTGCCCCGCGCCCTCCTACCACCCCCCCCACACCTTCTCATCATTATGCTCTCCTTAGCCTCCTCAGCCCAGGCCACGCCCCTTTGGGCCGCCCTTCTTCAACCGCCTGGTTTCCTCTTTCTCTCCCCTCACTCCCCCACCTTCCCCACCATGTACTCCCCCAACTGCGACTTCCTCCCAGAAAGCTGCGACCCCCTCGCCCTTCCTGTCTCCTCGTCGTTGCCAAATGTCTCCATCCCTATTTCCCTCGACGCCTTGCAGTTCGTCACCAACCTTTCCACAGCTGTCCTAGTCCTCTCCCAAAGCCATCCCCTTCCCGAGGAGGCCCGGCACGCCCAGGTGTGGCTCACGGAGGTGGCAGGAGGCGGCCATCGATAGGGCCCATCGTGGTCGCCTCGAGCTGCGGGTACGGGTTCTCTGCCCTCCGCATGGGGAATCGGGCGTTTCAGCCGCCCTCCCCTCTGCTCACGCCCCCCTCGTGCCCCCACGCCCCCTGCCGGTAGCCCCTCCTCGTTCCTTTCTCTCCTATTTCCCCTCCTCTCACCCCCCTCATCTTTCCTCCCTACAAGATGTCAATCCCACAAAACCTGTGCGTTCTTATTTTTGAAAGAGGGAGCAATTGTCCCCTGCTCCCACCCTGCCTTTCGCTTCCTTATACTTTGCCCGCCTGTTCCTCGTAATCTCTCCGTATTATGGCCCTTCTCAGCAGCAGCTCATGCTGCTGCCTCCCTCTGCCCCTCCTCCCAGCCACTGTTATCTTCCCCCTCCCAGCCGATCGCTGTTCTCCCCGCCTCATTTCAACCGCCCTCATCCCGTATCCGCCCCGGCACAACCTCGGAAGCAACCCCCTCTGCCATCAATGGCTTACGTCATAAACCGCAGGTCCGCCCTTGCCTCTGCAGCCAATCCTCAGCTGCCCCGCGGACATGCCCCTCCCACAACCTCCCCGCCTCCATGACACTATAAAACCCCATGTACTTCCCGAATAAAATCAGACCTGCGCATAGACCTCGTCTCCGTGGTTTTTCCTCCATCGAACCGCGCGTCCCCACCAAGCCTTGAGCCGCCCGCTGCCGCCCCGGTCAGGCCGTGGCGTAGGCCCGATCCCCGGCAGCGACTCGCCTGCAGTGACCCGCCTGCAGTGCCGCAGTGGAGGCCAACAATGTTGCAATGAAAGATACAGGCCATTACATATCTTGTCATAACACAGAATTGTTCGAAAGAGTGTTTAAACTGTAATGCAAATTGTAACCTACACTTAGTGGCAATGCTCCACAATGTGTTCAATTAATAAATGTACCACACTAATGAAGGATGTTGTAAATGTGGGAAAATGTGAGAGGGGGATGGAGCGGGGTATGTGGGAATCGTGTACATTTTTTCTGTAACATTTATGTAATCTAAGTATCTTTTAAAAAAAATACAAAGTATTTAAAAAAACATTCTTATCTTTATATTATTAACCACAATCCTCATCTACCAATAAAATAACTATGTTATATCCCTAGATGATCCTCTGTTGTTCAATTAACATTAACATCCCTAGACAACCCCTTTCAGTCACAACCTCATTTAAAAATTAGCAGTGTTTGTTATATGCATTATAATGTGCTGCTGTCAACTCTTACTACATATTTACAATTGACCTTATTAAACAATCTACATATATTTATTATCAGCTCCCCCTTCTCAACCCACATTTTGTCTACTAGTAACCTATACTCTGTAAGTTTACTCATTGTCTTTGTTCATATCAGCGAGACCATATTATATTTGTCCTTTTGTGTCTGGCCTATTTCACTCAACATAATATCCTTAAGGTTCATCCATGTTATCGTGTGTTCCCTTGGTTCATTTCTTCTTACAGCTGATTAGTATTCCACATTTTGTTTAATCCATTCATTGGTAAGTGGGAACTTAGGTTGTTTCCATATTTTAGCAATTGTGAACATTGGTGTGCAAATATCTATTAAGTCCTTGCTTTTAGTTCTTTTGAATATATTCCTAGTAGTGGGATTGTTGGTTCATATGGCAGTTCTATAATTAGCTTCTTGAGGAATTGCCAAACCATCTTCCACAGAGATTGCAAACCATCTTCCACAGAGATTGCACCGTTTTACACTCCTACAGAGAAAGAACGTAACTATTTCTATACATCCTTACCAGCACTTGTGGTTTTCTGTGGGTTTTTTTTTTTTTTTTTTGGCATATTGTATGGCATGGAAAGATATCACACTGTAGTTTCGATCTACATTTCCCTAATAGTTAGTGATGTTGAGCATCTTTTCATTTGCTTTTCGACCATTTGTATTTTCTCTTTGGCAAGATGTCTATTCAAGTCTTTTGCCCAGGTTTTTAAATAGGGTTGCTTGTCTTTCTGTCATTGAATTTTGAGATCGCTTTATATGAGACAGAAATCAAAGCATTGTTGGATATGTGGTTTATGAAGATTTTCTCCCATTGTGTTGTCTCTCTTTTCACCTTCTTAAGACAATTGTTTGAAACACAAATATTATTAATTTTGAGGTGGCCCTACATATCTGTTTTTTCTTTGGTTTCTTATGTTGGGCATAAAGTTTAAGAAACTACCACCTACTTCAATATCCTGAAGATGTCTCCCTACATTTTCTTCTGGTGTTTAATGGTGGTAGCTTTTTATACTTAGGGCCTTGATCCTTTTTGAGTTAATTTTTGTATAAGTATGAGATATGCATCTTCTTTCTTTCTTTTCGATGTGAGTAACAGTTCTCCCAGCATCATTTGTTGAGTAGACTATTCTAGCCCAGCTAGAAGAACTTGACAGCCTTGCCAAAAATCACTTGACCATAGATGTGAGGATCTATTTCTGAGTTCTCAATTTGATTCCATTATTCAATCTATCTTTATGCCAGCACCATGCTGGTTTACCACTGTAGTTAAGTAATATGCCACAAAGTCAGGAAGTGAGAGTCCTCCAACTTTGTTCTTTTTTCAAACATTTTTGGCTATTCGGGGCCCCATACCCTTCCAAATAAATTTGATAATTGGCTTTTCCATTTCTGAAAAAAAGGCTGTTGGGATTTTTATTGGAATTTCATTGAATCTGTAAATCAGTTTGAGTAGAATTCACATTGTAATGATATTTAGTCTTCCAGTCCATGAACACAGAATGCCCTCCCATTTATTTAAGTCTTCTTCAGTTTCTTTTAGCAATGTATTGTTTTCTGAATGCAGATTTTATTAGTCAGCCAAATGGGGCACTAATGCAAAATACCACAAATCTGCTCGGCATTATAAAGGGTATTTATTTGGGATAGGAGCTTACAGATACCAGGCCATAAAGCCTAAGTTACTTCCCTCACTAAAGTCTATTTGGAGGAAGATGGCTGATGATGTCTGCGAGGGTTCAGGCTTCCTGGGTTCCTACATTGTTCTTGGGGCTTGCTTCTGTCTGGGTTCAAGGTTCTTTCCTTCCTAGTTCTGGCTTCTCTTTCCTCTGGGTGCTGACTTCCTGGGTCTTCAGCATCAAACTTTAACATCAGAAATCCCCAACTCTTTTCTTCGCCATGCCTTTTATCTGTAAGTCCCCACCCACCAAGGGTTAATCATAACTCAATCATGCCCAGGTACAGATCAGATTACAAGCATAATCCAATATTTCTTTTTGAAATTCATCAATTATATCAAACTGCTGCACAGGTCCTTTATGACCCTGATTAAGTTTGTTCATAAACATTTGATTAATCTAGTCATTATTATAAATGAATTTTTTTTCCATTATGGTTTTTTTAATAGTCTTTTTAAAAAAGATAAATAGGTAACATAAAACATTACATTAAAAACATAAGAGGTTCCCATATACCCCAGTCCTCCCCTTCCCCCCCTCCCCCCATCTCCTACATCAGCATCCTCTTTCATCAGTAAGGCACATTCATTGAATTTGGTGAATACACCCTGGAGCACTAGCACTGCCATACTACATGGACCATAGTCTACATTATAGTTCACACTCTCCCCAGTACATCCAGTGGGTGCCCTCAGCAACTCCCATGGCCACCATCTTCACATCAATGATACAATTACTTCCATTGCTGCTAGAGTCACAACAGTTCTATAGTAGAATACCAGCAAGTCCACTCCAATCCATATTTTTTTAGATTTTTAAAATGTAATTAATTAATTAATTTCTCTTCCCCTCCCCCCCCCCAGTTGTCTGCTCTCTGTGTCCATTCGCTGTGTGTTCTTCTGTGACTGCCTTTATCCTTATCAGTGGCACTGGGAATCTGTGTTTCTTTTTGTTGTGCAATCTTGCTGTATCAGCTCTCTGTGTGTGCGGTGCCATTCTTGGGCTGGCTGCACTTTCTTTCACGCTGGGTGGCTCTCCTTACAGGGCACACTCCTTGTGCGTGGGGCTCCCCTACATGGGGGACACCCCTCTGTGGCAGGGCACTCCTTGTGTGCATCAGTACTGTGCATGGGCCAGCTCCACACAGGTCAAGGAGGCCCAGGGTTTGAACCGTGGACCTCCCATATGGTAGGCAGATGCCCTATCTATTAGGCCAAGTCTGCTTCCCTCCAATCCATATTATATTCCTCCATTCTGTGGACCCTGGGATGGCAATGTCCACTCTACCTCTAAATCGAGAGGGGGCCTAGATCTAATATGGCTGATGATGCAATTCTCCTACTTTCAGATGTAGACACTCTTGGTTCCCTGGTGTGGTGGTTGACCATTCTCACCTCCCCATCAGCTGACCTGGATATGTCCAAAGCACTGGAGAGTAGGTGTTGCAACTCTTCTGAGGTTCAGGGCCCAATTGGCACATGGACAGTCCAGAGATTCAAGTCTCCTGAGCATACACAAGCCCCAGTACCAACTACAGGTTCAGTAAAAGTGACAGAAGAGGAATGTGTAGAGAGGTCAAATCTGAGTCCAACTCCATCACATTCAGGAGCACAAATTCCAAAGTAGGGCACATTGACAAGGCACTGAACTCCAGAGCCATCTGTCATGACCATAGAACCTGTGTGTCTCCATAGCCATCAGGAGCACCAGTACCTGGGATTGTCTCTACTTTGGCTGTCTCTGGTGTCCTGCAGAGATGTGTGTGAGCGTGAACCCTCTGATGACCTCCTGAATCACTTTGAAGTCTCTTGACCATACAAAATAATTTGTCTTTACCTTTTCCCCCTTTTATTCAAGGTCTTTTTCTAGTTGCATCACCAGCTGGTTATGGTTGTAATCCCTCTGTGCCAAGGAGGCTCATCCCTGGGAGTCATGTCCCATGCTGGGGGTAGGTAATGCATTTACATGCTGAGTTTGTCTTAGAGAGTGGCCACATTTGAGTAACATGGAAGCTCTCAGGAGGTAACTCTTAGGCACCCAGCAGCTCTAATGGATTTTTTTCTGATTTTCTCTGACTGCTTATCAGTGTTGTATATAATCACTGCTGATTTTCATGTATTAATCTAGTATCCCATCACTTAGCTAAACTAGTCTATTAGTTCTAGTAGTTGTGTTGTGGTTGTTTGGTGCTTTTCTAAGTATAGGAACACATCATCAGTGAATAGTGAAAGTTTTACTTCTTTCTGACTTATTTGGGTGTCTTTTATTTTTTCCTCTGCCTAATCACTTTAGCTAGAACTTCTAGTAAAATATTGGATAACAGTGGAGAGAGTGGGCATCCTTCTCTTGTTCCTGATCTCAGAGTGAAAGTGCTCAGTCTTTCATATCACATACAGTGTTAATTGTGGTCTTTTATACACACACTTTATCATATTGAGAAAGTGTCCATCTATTCCTATCTTTTGGAATGTTTTTATCAAGAAAGGATGTTACATCTTGTCAAAGGCCTTTTCTATAACAATTAAAATGATCATATAATTTTTCTCCCTAAATTTATTAATGTGATATATTACATAATTGATTTTCTTACATCGAAACATCCTTGCATGCCTGGTACAAAACCCACTTGCTCATGGCACATAATTTTTTAATGTGCTTTTTGTTTCAGTTAGAAAGTATTATTTTGAGGATTTTTATATCTTTATTCATTAGAGAAATTGGTCTGTAGTTTTCTTTTTTTGTAATATCTTTACTTAGCTTTGGTATTAGGGTGATGTTGGCTTCATAGAATGAGTTTGGTAGTATTCCTTCCTGTTCAATTTTTTGGAACAGTTTGAGCAGAGTTAGTATTAGCTCTTCTGTAAATGATTGGTAGAATTCACCTGTGACGCCATCTGGTCTTGGACTTTTCATTTTGGGGAGGTTTTTTGATGAGTGTTTCAAATTCTTTCCTTGTTATTGGTTTGTTGAGATTTTCTATTTCTTCTGGGGTCAGAGTGAGTTGTTCATGTGTGAAGCAGTTTGATATTGTTTATGAATTCCAAAAATAGAATTGGGTTATGTTTGTAAACTGGTCTGTCAGAGGTTTCACTTTTACTTGTTTAAATTATGATTAGGGCTTTGACTGGGCCACGTCAGTAGTACATTGAGTTTCCACCCACTGTTTGTGTGTGGGGGGGCTCACAGATAAAAGATATGGCAAAGGACAGAGTTAGGAGTTTCCAGCTGGAACCAAGGAAGTGAACACACAGGAGAACACAGAGAAAGAGAGATGGTGCCTTAGACATTGCAGAAACCCTGGGGGAGAGCCATTTGTCTGAGAGTGTACATTTGGCCTTGTGGAGAGAGCACAGCAGCTGAGCCTGGAGAGAAACAGAGCCCTGGGAAGAGAGGAAACTAAGAAGTCTGGGTTCTTGCAGACTTCAGGAGCTATCTTGCCCTAACACATGGTAAGAGATTTAGTGAGGGAAATAACTAATGCTTTATGGCTTGGTAACTGTAAGCTTCTACCCCAAATAAATACCCTTTATAAAAGCCAACAGATTTCTGTTATTTTGCATCAGCACTCCTTTTGCTGACTAAAACAATATGTTTCTTGGAATTTGTCCTTTTCGTCAATGTTGTCTAGTTTGTTGGCATACAGTTGTTCATAGTATCCTCTTATGATCTATTTACTTCTGCTGGGTCAGTGGGAATGCCCTCCTCATTTTTTATTTTATTTATTTACATCTTGTCTCTATTTTTCTTTGTTAGTTTAGCTAAAGATCTGTCTATTTTGTTGATCTATTCAAAGAACTGACTTTTGGTTTTGTTGATTTTCTCTATTGCTTTTTTCTTCTCCATTTCATTTATTTCTAGTCTAATAAAGATAATAATTTCTTTCCTTCTGTTTACTTTGGGATTGGTTTGCTGTTCTTTTTCTAGTTCTTCCTGGCATGTAGTTATGTCTTTGATTTTAGATCTTTCTTCTTTTATAATGTAAGCATTGAAGGCTATAAATTTCCCTCTCAGCACTGCCTTCACTCTATTCCATATGATTTAATATGTTGTGCTGCTGTTTTCATTCCTCTTGAGATACATACTGAATTCTCTTGCAATTTCTTCTCTGACCACTGCTTATTTGAGTTATTTTAATCTCCATGTATTTGTGAATTTTCTTTTTCATTGTCTTTTATTAATTTCCAACTTTATTCCATTATGATAAAAGAAAGTGCTTTGTATTATTTCAATCTTTCAGAATCTATTGAGATATGACTTATGACCTGAGATATGGTCTATCCTGGAGAAATATTCATGAGCACTTGAGAAAAATGTGTATCCTGCTCTTTGTAGGAGTAATAGTCTATAAATGTCTGTTAGGTCTAGTTCTTTTATCACATTATTTCAAGCTCCCTGTTTCCTTATTTATCATCTTTCCAGATGTTCTGTTGAATGTTAAGAGTCATGTGCTGAAGGTTGCAACTATTTTTGTAGAGATGTCTGTTTTTTCCTTCAGTTTTGCTTGTGTGAACCTCATGAATTTTGGGACCCCTAAGTTAGGTACATAAATATTTATGTTCATTCTTCTTGGTGAACTGTCACTTTTATTAATATATAGTGACCTTCATCTCATATAACAGTTTTGTATTTAAAATCTATTTTGTCTGGTGTTAATATATCTAATCTAGGTTTTTTTGGTTACTTTTTGCATGGAATATCTTTTTTCAACCTTCCATTTTCAGCCTGAATATACTCTTGTATCTAAGGTGAATCTCTTATAGAAAACAAATAGATGGCTCACTTTTTAAAAAATCCATTCTGCCATTCTATGTCTTTTGATTGGTGTGTTCAATGCATTAACAGTCAATGTCATTATTATAAAGCATTATTTACTTCTGCAATTTTATCCCTTGACTTTCCATTGTCGTATCTTACTATTGTCTGTCTTTTAACCTTTTCAGTTACCCTTACTTATAATCTTAATTTCTACACTTGTCTCCAATCCTCTTGCCCTTGTCTTTTCCTTTTAGGTTATAGCACACTCATTTTTATCTCTTGTAGATACAGTCTCTTGGTGACAAACTCTCTCATTTTTGTGTTTGTCAATGAAAACCTTAAACTCACTTTTATTTCTAAGGGTAGTTTTGCCAGATAATAGATTCTTGGCTGACTATTTTTCCTTTCAGTTCCTTAAATACATCATAGTACTGCCTTCTTGCCTTCCTGGTTTCTGATGAGAGAGCAGAACTTAGTTTATTGATGCTGTCTTGTAAGTGATTCATTACTTTTTTCTTGCTGCTCTTAGAATCTTCTTTATCTCTTGCAATTGACATTCTTAATAGTAGATGTCTCAGAGTAGGTCTATTCAGACTTATTCTGTTTGGGTACGTTGTCCTTTTGGATACTGATAGTTCTATCTTTCATATGGGTGGAATATTTTCAGTCAATATATCCCTTTCCATTCTCTTCTCCTTCTGTGACACCTATAATGCATGTGTTTGTGTGTTTCACACTATCATTCAATTCCTTGAAACCCTGTTCAATTTTTTCCATTCTTTTTTTCTTTCTGTTCTGTCTTTTCAAGTTTAGATGCTCTGTTTTCCAATTTACTAATTCTGTCCTCAGCCATTTCAAATCTGCTATTATGTTCCTGTAATGTATTTTTAATCTCATCCATTGTGTCTGTCATTCCCACAAGCACTGTTATTTTTCTTAGCAGGCTTTCAAATTGTTCAATCATTCTTTATTCTCACACACTATCATCTTATATCCTTTATCTCTTTAGTCATATTTTCCTTCAACTCTTTAAATTAATTAAGGAGATTTGTGGGAAAATCATTGTGTTTCATCTTAATTCTTGATTTGTTACTTTTGTTGGGCCATCTCTTCCTGTTTCTTAGTATGGCTTGTAATTTCTTGTTGATATCTAGGCACCTGACTGTGTTGGTGATTTTACTCTGCTTATGAATTTCTCTCTTGCTTAGTGATTTTATATCGCAGTGCTTATTTGATTTATGGTTCTTGTTTTTTTTCCTAAAACTTTAAGATCACCCTGTTTAAGTTATTAAAATAGGGCAGGGATCTACTAATGGGGTTTAGACCAGATCTATGGTGCCTGGGAAAGAAATAGGAGAGACAAGTCTTGTCTTCTTTCACAAGGCTGATCAGCAGATGCATTTCTTGGCACACTTTTTCATGGAGATGAATTCTTCAATTTTCCACTGACTGTATCTTCTGAGTCAGTGATGCAAAATTGTATTACACTGGTTAGACTTGCTGCAGAGAAACCATACTCAGCCCTCCCCTGCACATTTCCTCTTCCTAGGGAGGAATATGTCCTTTTCCCTCTCCCTTTGGCTGGTTAGACACAGGTTTTACCAAGGCTGTTCACCTTCAAGGTGGGGAATGTGTACCATTCCCATTCACGGGTAGCAGCTTATGGTTTTCTTTCTGAACTCTTCATCTCTCCATCCTCAATATTTCTTGGGTGATGTATGTGGCACTCTCCTTTCTGCAGGTCCCCAAAGCAGCTGCCTCAGACTACTATGCTTTCTTCCACATTTTGTAAGAGAGCTACACCTTGCCCAAGCTACTCTGACACCATCTTCCTCAATTTTACTTGTAGAATTTTACTACTTTCCAAAACTGATTTTACTATTTATACATTCAAGTTTTCAAGATACACTTTAATAAAAACCCAGAAAAAAATTTAAAGAATGAATACTCTAAAATTTGAAATGTCAAAGCCAAGCATGACTAAAAATTGAAGGTAGTGAGAACCTTCCTTTAGTTTGCTAAATATACCATTGCTCACAGTCATGACATTGTCACTCCTATGCAACTTACTTGTTGCTTTAGATTGCAAGTATTTGAAGCAAGGGTCTCACTTAATTTCCTAATCTAGTATGTCTTATCATGGGTGGCATACTAATGTTCAGAGGTATATAAATAACAAAATTTAATAAACTTTGGCATAAAATTATTCTTTATAGAAGCATAGTGATATTCTTATTGTTAATAAGTTAAAAAAACATTCTTTTTTTACATAATTTTGAATCAGGATCAAATGTGTGTATGTGTGGGTGTGTATATGTGCACATGATGCACATATATCTATTAATGGTTGGCCATATAGAAAAGGAAGAAAAACTGGTGGTTGTCTTTGGTCAGCTATCTTTATTGACTATATCATTGCTTCTCAAATCTACAAACTGTTACTAATCTGTGGAGCAATAGATTTTAAAAAATGAGAGTGGAGGTTTAGAAACTCATGGCAATTTTATATTGCTCATAACATACAAGGATATGATAAATGGACTCGTCTCAATGAACAGATTATATACCAGTTTCCATGTTTAACTTCTGTGTCAGTCATTTACAGTTCAAGCTGCCTAGTAAGATCAGCCTGAGACAGATTGTGAAACAATAAAATAAAAACTGATTCTTCACTATCAGTAATTTGTGCAGTACTAGTCTATATCACTTAAAGCAGTTCTACATTATTTTAAATAATCTTAGGTCAAATAGTTTAATTTTTATTTTTTCTCATTAGCATTCGTTGAAATGAAGCTCTAAAGTGTAACTGCCAGAGTAACTAGCAATACAAAATATCTCTTTTCCTTGTAAATAATTGGCATATCCTTAGAGAGTTATCAGAAAGTTACACATGGATGATTTTAATTACTATTACTACTAATAATAAATATAATAAAAGAGCTCCCAATTATATAGCACTTAGGACATGCTAGGCTAAACACTTTACAATCGTTAATATCTTTTAATCGTAACAATAATCCTAGACATTAAGTACTATATTATCTGCTAATGTTTTAGGAAGTTGAAGCACAGAACATTTAAGCAAATTACCTAAGGTCAAAATTTAGGAGATGGTATTCCAGGCATTTTAATTTTGGCTCTGAACCTCTTATCCATTCTTACCAAATTTAGTTTGCATGAAAATCACCTGCAAAACTTGTTAAAGAGATTCCTAGCCCAGTAAATCTGGGTGTGGCTTAAAAATTTTCATTTCTAACGAGCTCCTGAAAGGCACTTTACACTGTGCCCCTCACTTTAGAGGACATTCCATTGTGAGAGCATTGCTGGATCCTGTGCTAGAAAGATGCCACCTTCTGGCACCCAATGCACTGTCAAAGGATGATGAGACTGCCATTCAATATCTGAAATACAAAGCACAAAGTTGAATTTATTGCATACTACTGAGAGAGAGCCATGCTGGTCTTTCCAAGCAGAGCGGAGGGCTGATCTCATATAGGGTTTTGAAGAAATGTGGAGTTGAGGGAACGGCCAACATTTAGAAGTGTTAAGTCGGCTGATATAATCTACAAGTTTGGTTAGTGGTTATATTTCTTTGGTTATAAAACAATCCACCTTTTCCTAAATTCGTGGGAACTGTTATTCTTTCCATTAAATCCAATAAACGAATATACCACCACCAAATTCAACCACGACCTTCTTCAAGCTACTGGTCCTAATTTTTGTAAATATGCAGATAACTGAGTCTTAGAGCACTCTAAGCAAAATATATGGCAATATATCCATTTACAAGTTTAGAATCCACTTTCCTCAGACAGTTTCTCATGGGTTGATAGTAGCAGCTCAATGCATGTTTGCTGAAATTGCAAAAGTGGTAATGTTCTGAAACAAAGTAGGATTCTTGAGGATCTAAGAGCAGAAAGAAAATAAATCCATGGGCATTCCTTGCAGATGTGGGAAAAGGAAGGCTATTCTAGAAACTCTTACTCATATATAGTACATTCGTATATCTGGTGTTCATATTTGAAGCCATCTTTGTTTTTTTTTCATTCATTACTAAGAGAATCACAAGTGGACTTACACAGCCATCCATACACACGCACATAATGAAGAAAAATTTATTTTATTTTCCAGTATATGCTATTTTTATTGTTCCTGAATCTAGACACTGAGAATTAAGAATGACTTAGCTCATTACTGAATACTTAAATACTGATTGAAATATTAATAATGCTTTATAAATTCTGTGTACCTTGTAGTTAAGGTTAATAAATGAGTGGTATCACTGATTTGATGCAGTTTTTCTTATGGGTTTAATTGTGTAATGGGACTTACTTTTAGAAATGTAAGACCAATGTTTAAAGGTGACAGGCAAGTTAACTCAAATTTATGTAACTACATATTTTTACCCTAGACTAATCATTTTCACTATGAAGGGTAATTTTGCAATTATTTTATTTAGTTCTCTGTGGCTGATTAAATGTTTTTATGTTTCTGTTCCTGGGATTACCCTGGAAACAGCTATCCTGAGAAAGGATTACTGTAGTAAAATACTGATAAATTCATGGCCGTTTAAGAAATTCCACCATTTTCCCCATGCTGAACAGGTAAAAAAGAGCAAGGATTTTTTTTTTTAAAGATTTATTTATTTCTCTCCCCTTTTCCCCCACCCCCCCACCCCGGTTGTCTGTTCTTTGTGTCTATTTGCTGCGTCTTCTTTGTCCGCTTCTGTTGTTGACAGCAGCACGGGAATCTGTGTTTCTTTTTGTTGCGTCATCTTGTTGTGTCAGCTCTCCGTGTGTGTGGTGCCATTCCTGGGCAGGCTGCACTTTCTCTTGCGCTGGGCGGCTCTCCTTATGGGGCGCACTCCTTGCACATGGGGCTTCCCTATGTGGGGGCACCCCTGTGTGGCACAGCACTCCTTGTACGCTTCAGCACTACACATGGGCCAGCTCCACATAGGTCAGGGAGGCCTGGGGTTTGAACCGCGGACCTCCCATGTGGTAGACACCCTAACCATTGGGCCAAGTCTGCCACCCAAGGATTTTTTAATAGTACTGCATATACCAACAATAAGCAATTATTGGAAGCAAGGTCCTAACATTAGTTTAAATTATGCTGCTTTACCAAAGAATTAACAAGGATGAGGGATCAAAATTTCCCATAGAAATCATGTGCATTATTTGCTTAAGTACACCAGGATTTAAATTCTATGGCTTCACCAAAGCAAAGAACCTTGACTGTTTTGAGCTGAGCCTAGAGGAATATCTGGCATATAGGAAGTATTTAATAAATATCTTGGTTCAGTTAATTAATATATTTAGGAGCTATCTTCTGTGAGAACCTGTGCCACTGAACTAATGAACAGAAAGAAAAGTCTGTTATGAAAAAACCAGCATATGGTTATTTAGTCTCATATTTCTCAAACATTATTGCCATTTGTAAATCACCTGATAATCTTGTGCAGATTCTGATTCAGCAGGATTGGGACCAGGCCTGAGACTCAGCATTTCTAAAAATCTCTCCGGTGATGCCATTGTTGCTGGAACCTGAACCATTATTTGTGTAGTGAAGGTTTACTCATTTCTGCTTGATCCTTGTCCTTATTCTTCTTACAAGTTAACTCTAGAAACTAATTGCATTATTAAAATGGAAAATAAATTCTATGGAAATATTAAATAAAGTACGATACAATGTGATTGTTCATAGTTCTCTTTGTAAATTTAACTTGGTAGAACTTTGTAGCTTTGAATGTTTATACATGATAGAGAAAGGGTGCTCATTTTTCCAACAAAGGGGTCTTAGTCATGACTGGGAAATAAGCTGAAGCTGCTGTCAGCTGAGTCAATTGTTGGTTCTTGCTTGAACATGCACGCTTTCTCAGTGAGCTCAGTGAAAGAATCACTGTGTTTCAAATAAATTTGGTTGTTTTATGTTTTAGGTCCTCCCCTACTCTTCTTCCTCCTAAACTAAAATTTTAGTTGTTTTGTGTATTTTTCCCTTGGTCTCTTTGATTATGACTCTGACTTCCATATATAAGAAATTTTTAGAGACCTAAAAAGTTGGCAGAGCTGTCCAAATTTTCTTTTGTATGACTATAGGGAAAGTAAAATGTTTTGGGTTGGCAGAACAATAACCCATTCCAAATTATGGAGCAAACAAGAGCTGTAAAATACAGCCGTCTGGAAAGAAATAATCATTTCTTGGGAAATAATGTGCCAAAAGAAAGAGGAATCTCTGGGCTGGCTCTGTGAAATGTCTGATTATCCTAAAAACAGGATATGAAAACAACACAGTTACATTCTGCTGCTTTTAAAACCTGGGTGGCTTGACAATACAGAGTTTACTGAACAATACTGGAGATAATCCTCATAAGATAATCTTCAAACTCTTTTTTTTAGCAAGATCAAGTTCATACTAGCAATTATCATGATGTTTGTTTAAGTCACTTGAATGGCAGATAAAAAAGGCTGCCTCTTAACCAAACTGGTTGATCTGGATGATTTTGTTTGTGAAGTTTTCTACTCACTTTTTCTTTAAAAGAATCACTTGTGTGGAAAGACAAGTTATTGGCCAACCCAAATAAATTTAAAGCTAACATTTACTTGGAGATAGATCTAGCAAGCATTTTCACAGAATTGAACAAAATCTATTTTTACCTATTTGAACACAATCTTGGATTGCCTAAAACATTGAACCAAAGAGAACTCAATCCTGATACATATGATTAGATTTTAAAATTTGGGTTTAGGGAGCGTTTTCTCTTCATGTTTGTGTCAGCATCTTCTGATTTTTGCCTTTGCTATTTATGGATACCTGTTTATATTAGATGATCTAAAAACAAATGACACCCTGACTAAGATCTGGAATAAACAGATAAAATAATTTTTTGAAACTTCTCTTTCTGCTTAAAACAAATATGCTAGGAAAAAATTTAATGGTGACTTAAATGGGGAAAACAAATCTTTCAAATAAACTTGAAATTTAGTGTGAGTTAAAATGTTTATTTCAAAGTAATTAATTATAGAAATGGGCCTTGATTATCAATATTATCACTGATCATCATGATTGAATGGGTTTTATAGGGTAGCTATATATGCACACATTATTAAAGTAAATATTTGTTCTGAGTGCCAGCTGTTCATTACATGCTTTGTTAATATTAAAGTTATTAAAGTTCTCCTTGGCATAACCAAAAGATACTCTTGACTATAAATGCAAGTTGTAAATGAGCATTTATACTATCATGCCAAGTTTGAAAAAACAAAAAAGAAATTATTTTTATATACCTTTTTTTATCTACATCTTTATAGGTATGTCATATGCATAGGTATATTATTCTAGATAGGAAAGACTATTCTGTGGTAATAAACAACTCTAAAATCTTGGTGATTTAAGGCAAAAAGAGTTTGTGACTCACTCTTGCTAGTTCATTGAGAGTCTGACTGATTCCATGGGGCAGCTGTCTTCCATGGTAACTCATGATCTTCACTGCTGGAGTCCTCTGTTATCTCAACAAGACTTCAAAAGGTGTATGCAGCAGGAGGAAAAAGCAACCTGAGAATTTTATAGGAGCTTTGTGCAATTCTCTCTTTGCTTGGAAGGGACATACATCACTTCCAATCACATCTCATGGATATAATTAGTCACATCGACCTACCGAACTGCAGAGGCTGAGAAATGTGGGGGATGGCACTGGATATTTAGCATCCCAGATTTCCACAACAGGTAAGGGTTAAAAGAAATGGAAGAGAAGTGGCAAAGGCAGGAGGTCATTCCAGAGGTTATGCTTATGCATGTCTCAGCACGATCTCATTGACTGCCAAGGTAAATATTGCCTCAAATAGTCCTGACGACTCTGGAGACATCCAGACTCTATAATCAGGGCAGATAGCTCAGGAGTTTGGTGCCCTGCCTGTGGGTCCTACTTTGGAATTTATGCTTCCCAGTGTAACAGAGTTGGACTCATTTGTGCTTTTCCTACACATAGCTCTTCTGCCCCTTCTATTTGAATGCATAGTTTAGCACAAGAGTTGATAGATGTAAGTCCAAGAAACTTAAATCTTTGGACTGTCCATGTACAAGTTAGGCTCTGAATCTCAACGGAGTTGCAACACCTACATTTCAGTTCATTGGGCTCACCTAGGACAACTAAGAAGGAGATGATGATGGACATCGACCATCCCAAGGAACAGAGAGATTCTGCAATTGCAAGCAAGAGAGTCCCATCCATCTGCCCAATGGGATCTAAGCCCCCTCTCAATTAGAGGCAGAGTGGGCGTCACCATCCGAGAATCCTTAGGATTGGTGAATGAATGATGGACTAGAGTACACTTACTGTTATTCTACTATAGATTTATTGTGATTCTGGAAATGGAAGAATTTTTGTCATTGATGTGGAGACAGTGGCCACTGGAGTTTCTGAGGGGAGGGAGAGGGAAAAATAGGTGTAATATGGGGGCATTTTTGGGACTTGGAAATTGTCCTGAATGACATTGCAATGACAGATACAGGCCATTATATATCTTGTCATAACTTACAAAATTGTGTGGGGGAGGGTGTAAACTACAATGTAAATTATGATCTACATTTAGTGGCAATGCTCCAAAATATGTTCTTCAATTAACAATGTTGTTAGATAATGTGGGAAAATGTAGAAGGGGTAGGAAGCAGGGCATATGGGAATCCCCTATATTTTTTATGGAACATTCATGTAATATAAGTATCAGTAAAAAAATAATATATATATATAAGGCAGGTCACTTTTTATTTTATTCAAATATGTTATTTTTCTCAACAACATTTTATTTGTAATTAAAATATATTTTAAACCTTATAAATTCTTATAATCACCCCAAGAGAGCAGAGGAATTCTCCTTGGCTTGATTTCTATAGAAAGGCTAAAAGCAGTTTAGCATGTTGTATGAGATTTAGGCTTTCTCAACTCATAATTGTTCTTTTAGTTTTCTTTCCTATTTCACCTTTTTGTAAGGTTACCAACCTCTTTTTTTAGCTAAAAATTCTGAACATGTTTCTGTAGGCCAATGATTTTTAACATATGATTTCCTCATAAGTCCTTAATAAAATAACCAAAAAGTATGCTTGTCTAGCAAGTCCTCTATGCATCTCAAAGGAGTTTCATCATAGAGACTGACCTTTACTCATGGAAGGGTGTTTCCAATGACGAAACTTCTGATACGTTTTATATTTAATGTTTTTAAAAGTCAGAATCTAAAATTGTGTCAGTTGGATGAGGACCTATGAAGTCACAGGTTTTCAGGACTCAGTGTAGGAGAGAGAAAGCTGTTTGGTAAAATTGCTTGGAAGATGGATGCAGGGGAAATCCCGATTTGTCTTTGGTTAGCTAATTTAGGAGTGTCTACCTTATATGGGCTTTTATGTTTCCCTAACTTACTTTGAAGGTATATAATTTATTATTCTTTTAGACATGTATTATGAATTCTTAGATGTGAATTGTTTTATGAAAGTAATCCTTAACAAGTGCTATATAACCATAGAAATTTTATATATAACATAATTACGAAATGATTGCCACTCCCAAGCTTTAACCAAAAGAATAAAAAATAAAAAGCCTATGAAATTTGGCAAGATAGGTAGGCAGGAGTAAAGAATAAAAGAAATTGGAGGACCCTGTATTCTTCAAAGGGTTATTTGAGTGAACAAAGGAAGTATGAAGCTAAGGTAACTACAAAAGGAAAAGCAGGATTTATTCAAAGGCAAGTCGAGGCCTAAAAATACAAGCAAAATGATGTAGGATAAAGCCTGCATTTAAAATAATGCAGTGGGTTAAAGTCTGATTATCTCAATAGCCATTGGGTAATAGTTTCTGGAATTCCCACTTAAGGAATATATTAGTTTCCAAAAACAAATTCCATTGTAGCAACTGTAAGACAAACAGACTTTATTAAAAAGATACTATATAGTTCACAGAATATTTAGAAGAGTCAAAGAATCAGGGTCAGATGCAATACAGCGCAAAACAATATAGAAAAAATTCCCAATTATACTGTAGGATTATTCTGGGATAGTGCTATCTAAGGTGAAATCCATGGACCAATTGCTCTTCCACAAACTGTTATTTGTCTAGGGTGAACAAAGAGGCTTGAACCAGATTGCAAATCAACTATGCCCTTAGGCATCTTCTTTATTTAGTTCAGTTGGGAAAAAATTTAAGTGAGAACTTCTCATAAAGAAAGTAGTGTATCAGTTTACATTTGGGAGCATGCTGTTTTCTTGTCTCAGATGGGCACATTAAGTTGCACAGCTTTGAAGATACACCATTGCTTTCTCCTCCGTCACATGACACCTATGGTTCTGCAAAATGGAAACCAAAATCTCCACCAAGGCGACTGCAGAAGAACTGAATGCATCAATCATTTTACTTGCCAGAGAGTCAATTCCTTTTAGTTACAGAAGTGACCCATGCTCCCTTCCATTTTCAGAGTTCCAGTTTTTGGGAGAATCATTGCCAGCCCTTCATCTGCACGGGTGTTTGGGAAGTTTAATTATTAAACAACTCTGCATTTATACCATGAAAACAAGTTAGAAGAGGTAGGACATGGTAATAACAGTGGTCCATACCCTACACTATCATAGTGGTCAATCCAATGCAGGGAAATATTGAATAAAGAGAATGGACAAAAGTACTATTGCTGATTTCTCAGACATGGAAAAGGGAAGAGATCTGTAGTGGACCCAGCAAAGACTAGATGATATAATATGGAGTCTCAGCCCAGGGTGGGATGATTTTACTGAAAAAGAAGATGGTATTATTTTTTCTTAGATTTTGTTAGGAGCACATTTGAGATTTGAACAATACATTTAAAAAAAAATTAAAAGTCTCAATTATTCATATGAATGAAGAAGTGAAAAAGTATTTTTTTTTTTAAGATTTATTTATTTAATTTCCCCCCTCCCCCGGTTGTCTGTTCTCTGTGTCTATTTGCTGCATCTTGTTTCTTTGTCCGCCTCTGTTGTCGTCAGTGGCAGGGGAAGTGTGGGCGGTGCCATTCCTGGGCAGGCTGCACCCCCTTTCACTCTGGGCGGCTCTCCCCACGGGGCGTGCACTCCTTGTGCGTGGGGCTCCCCCATGCGGGGGACACCCCTGCATGGCAGGGCACTCCTTGCGCGCATCAGCACTGCACATGGGCCAGCTCCACACGGGTCAAGGAGGCCCGGGGTTTGAACCGCGGACCTCCCACGTGGTAGACGGAGCCCCAACCACTGGGCCAAGTCCATTTCCCTTAAAAAGTATTTCTATATTGAAAGGGACTTTTGAGGCCAGCTAGTTCAACCTTCCATATTAAAATATTTTTTGAAATAGATAATGACCTTGTGTACCTGTGTATATAATAATTTCTCCATAATAAAGGATTGTCAAAATTTTATTAGATATGTTTTAATAAATAATATGATAATGAATGCATCTACTTTGTATAAATAGATGATTCTTGAAAAATAGTTGGTTTATTTAAGTGGAATAGCATTTACTTTCAGAGTCATTCATTTCTTAGTATGCCAAGTTATATCTATGACTAAATATTACCTTTAAAAATTGGTGTCAAATTAATGTTTTATTGTACTTATATAACACAAGTATATGTGAGTTATTTTACTCATCATGTCAGTGTTAGACATGGTTTTACATACAAACCTATGGCAAATAAATAGCACTAAGAAAAACAAACAGTGATGGCTTAATAAACTATTTTGAATAATGAAAAACTTTAGAACACCGGACATTGTAAATCCTCCCAGGGCCCACTGGATGGAATGTGGGAGAGTATGGGCCATGATGTGGACCATTGACCATGGGGTGCAGAGATGCCCAGAGATGTACTTACCAGGTGCAATGGCAATGGATGAGTCATGATGATGGGAGTGAGGGTGGAGTGGTGGGGTGGGGGTGGTAGGGTTGAATGGGACCTCATATTTTTTTAATGTAATATTTTTACAAAATCAATAAAAAAAAAAAGAATATTACTTCTTAACCATGCACATTCAACTAATTGTAATTGTACACGGACCCAGATGATTTATGGACCCTTTGAAGCTTATCCTCAGACTTTAGGGTAAAAAATTCCTGATCCAGGATAAAACAGGAATTACCAAAATTTTCCAATAATTTAACAACAAATATCTCAACTTTTGCATGATATGATATATTTCAATTTGGAGTTATGTTTTCTTGGAATGCTGGAGGAGCAGTGGTGCTTTGATCTGGAGCGGGTGAAGGTCTCTATCTCACTTTACTTGCATCTTCTTTCCAAGTAGTTTCTGTGTTCAACTTTTGGGGAAGTGGTGTGCTTTCAGACAGGTAGGCTGTGGAGGGGGGCTTGTCTTTCCTCAATGCATGTGAGAGGGAACTGAGTCACAGCTTGTTAATTATTGTAAACCTAGTGAAGGGGAGCCTGTAACAATAATTGTACTATAAACTGTAGTCCATTATATTAGGGTTACTTGATTCACAATTCTTATTGGCAAAACGATTGGAGTTTATAAGCTCTTTGAATATCAGTTATCTTACCTCTAAATTGGAGATGATAGTAATTACCTTACAAGATTACTGTATTTCCTTTGGTATTGTTTTAGTTTGTCATAAGGCTGCTGATTCAAAGTACCAGAAATTTGTTGGATTCTATAATGGGGATTTATTTGGGTTAAAACTTAAGTTCCAAGGCCATGAAATACCCAAATCAAGGCCCTATAAGAGGCGCTTACTCACCAAAGTCTGCTACTGTTGAACCTGGGCTTGTTGGTGAAGCAAGATGGCCACCGGTCTCTGTGGAGGTCTCTGCTTCCCCTTCCAGAATCGACCATCTCTTGGAGCTCAACTTTGAGCAACCAGGCATACTGCTTGTCTCTTTCTGGGCATCCTATATCAGTCTTGGCTGTTCTGCTCTCTTCCCAACCATAAGCTGTCAGTTCTATAGCAGGATTCCTCTCCTCTTGAGCTTCTTTGTGGGCCCATCCTCTTGGGAACTTTGTACTTAAGCAATCCTCTTGCTCACGTTGCAGAATCAAATGTGCTGGCTCCTTTTTTTCCTCTTGCTCTGTCTAAGTCTCTGTGTCTCCCTTTATTTCAGACCCAGCAAGAGGGTGGAAACTCAAGATGAATTATACCCTAATGATGTAATCCAGTCAAATGGATCTCTCACACTCAGAAATGGATTAATTTACAAAAATAATCTTTCTCTTTTGGAGATTCATAAAATAATCTCAAACTGCCACAGGTGGTTTCCAGCACATGTCTGTTACAAAGATTTTTAGTAAATGTTCATTTACTCATTAATTCATTAATTCATCTTTTGATATATTAATAAGATCACCTAGAACCTCTTGACCACTTTGTGTTTTGCAAATATTTTCAGGCATTATTTATTGAAGGCTTACTTTATACCAAGCGTTATGCTGGATGCATGCATAGATGAATAAGATGGAATCTCTGCTCCTGAGGAGTTTCTAGCACAGCATCATATAAAGAGAGAACTTTAATATGAGTGATATGATAAATGGGCACATGTTCATAAAGGAGCCCAAAAGAAAAGCAAAAGCAGTGTTACTGATACTGAAAATTCGTGTAAGAATCCATGGTGAGATAATACTTACGTTACAATTGTTTATGTATATTCAAATATTAATGATATAAAGATAATAATTGGATTGGTTAGGGGAAAAATACTTTGTTTAGTAGTAATATTTTGACAACGCTCTTTAATCATTACTTAAAAAGGTTTAAAAGCAATGCAAGTTATTGGTGGTAGGATGAGATGTTACATATGTTTATTTGATGTTATATATATTTGTTTTGTAAGTTCAAAATTATTATACATTTATTGTTAATGGATGTTTATAAGTTATAAATTTTGATAAATATTTTAGAAATTCAAGCAAAAAATAATAGCAACCTGTTGATTGCATACTGTATCATAATTTTGTTGAACAATATATAATTTCGAATTCGATCCCAATAAAAACTTCCATGATCTGTCTATCAACTTTTTGTTTTAAATATCCACTTAGAATATGTGACCACTAGGCTAAAACAGGATGAAAAATATTCCCATTGACACACAATAAGTGAGTAATGGAGTAGAGATTAGCTTTGGCTTTATACATGTATTCCTCAACAATAGGTGAAAAAAGTTGGGAATAGCATTTTGGGCTGGAAAAGTAGCAGCAGCAAATGCATGGAAACATGAAATGGAATTTTGTATAAGGGAAACTACATTGAGTAAAATAACAAAGGTAATAATTATAAAAACAAATAATGATAAATTTAAAGCATATTTAAGAGATAATCCATAATAATGTAAAGATTGATTGGATATAAGGAAAGAAAAAGAGTATTCATGTTTTGTGGACTCTAGGTCTAATGGCAGGACCTGGCAGGACCAGATTTAGGTATCGAAAGGTAATGCATGTAGTGTTGGATAAGTTGGTATATCTAGGAGGCAGTTGTATATAGAGGAATCCTTTCCTAAAGATATGGTCAAAACTAGAGATAAAATATGGGTACCTTTAACTTAAAAATAACAGTAAATGCCATTACAGTGTATGAGAATACTCATTAATAGAGAAAATGGGATTGGACGATGCTTATTTTGACCAAAGTATATCCACGTGCCAAAACATATCAGTGTAGTTACTTATTCATAATTTATGAGTTAATAATTATTTTATATTGCCTGTTTGCAAAAAAAGAAAAAAAAAGTGGTAATGGGAGAATCTACAGCTAAAGAAAGTTACATCTTTGTTTGAAAGTTGGTTAAATTAGCACATTTACTAGATGAGACAACACTTGACAGGAGAACCCTCTATAGATGAACTATAAATTACCTACCAATTAAAGCAAACAAACAAAAGCCAAACAGAAAACACCTTGTCTTTTTTCTGTGATATTAAACTAGAGCTGGGAAGGAATGATTGATATTTTTAAAAAATTCAGTTGTGCCCAAATTTCTCCAAATCATTCTATCGATTGTCTCATTTATAAATCCTTTATGGTTCTATTCACCTCTCAATATCTGAAGGCTGAAGAAATTTAGGGAGTTTCCTAAAAAACATATTCTCTTTGTAGAATATTCTATATACAAGACAATTAACAAAACTGCATTGCCAGTCTTGGTAGTTGATTATCTGAATAATCAGACAGTTTTGCTTTTCCTGTTACATTCATTTTCAATTGCAATGTTATAGCAGTCGACACTGTTGAAACATTAAGACACTGATAACTTGTAAAAAGACCTATTTTCTATAATTATATGCTTGGCTTCATTCAGACTTACTGATCATTTCAGATACATATGTAGGCTCATTGATCACAAATATGTTTCATTGTTAGAAGAACAGATGTATAGTTATTAGTTTTGGATGGAATCCATACGTGGCTTGAACAGAGATCAAAGAAGGCAATGAGGACAATACATGGCATCCTGTGTTTAAGACTTCAACATGCCAAGGCAGGAAAAATGATGCATAAAAATACCAAGAAGGGAAATCTATGTATTCAATTATTTTTTCCAATTGTTATTTGAATTTGTAAAACAAAAACTCTCATTCGATTAAAACATTCAAATATACACATACTGATCAGAGCTCACAAGTTTTCACATGAATGATTTGTCTGTTTCCAAATATATAATTGGTCTTCAATGTCTCAATTTTTTTCTTTCAACTTCTAAGTTTTCCTATATTTCATTGTTTAGACACACGGAGGATTATTTCTTTAGTGCATGAGAGAAGAAAGTCCAAAACCATGTTAGAAAGATATTAAGCAGAGGCCAAGCAGAACTATTTATGAAGTTATTAAAAGGAATAAATAAGAAATGAAGACCTCAACAGCAAGAATAAGCCTCTCTTGTGAGAGATTAATATTTCAAATATGAAGTTGGTTGCAGAGGTAGCGTGGTATGTATAATTCTCTGTGCCTAGCAAACTCCAAATGCTAACTTATCGAACCATGTTGAGTGTGCATTTATAACAGAAATAAAACCAGCAGTGTGGTTACAGGTAATATTAAATATTATAACTCAGAAACACTTTTAATGATGATGCAAATTATTTACTTGAGTTTTAATGTAGCCAAAAGCTTAGCTGTATGTTTTATTTAAAATCAAGTAATCTATAGAATATAAGTTATTTGTAGCTCAACAACTTGCCTACCGTACAGTAAATTGTGGTGGGTCAAATTAATGGTAGTAATTGAAAGATAATTTGTTTTTTTTTTTATGCTTTAGACTCAAAGCTAATTCCTTACTTAACTACTTCATTCTTTTAATGATTTTAAAATATTTCTGCTATCAAGTTGCCACTGAGGCTCTAGATTAGTGAAATATAAATCTAAGAGAAGTCAGAGATATTAATTTGTGTGGATTCATCTGACGGGAGAGCTTAGTGGCAGAAATTACAAGTTGTGGGGAAAGTTCTTTATCCCCAAAGTATAAATGCTCTATTTCAGTGCTTTGGTTCCTTAATAAAAAGGGGACAGGGAGGAAGAGAAGGAGCCAGGATATGTGATGCATTTGTGGGAGTAGATAGATACAATTTAATGTCATTTAATAAAGCTACAAGTAAATTCATTCTTTGGGCCCTACTCGGCCATCTAGTGGGAAAGCTAATCATTTACTACCTGTATTAGACTCTATCTATCTGATTATCAAAAAAGCTTTGGTCAAGTATTTGTTAAGAAAGTAAGGTAAGAAAGGCCTCTAATGTCCCTTAATGATAGATGGCAAATAGTATCTATAATAAGCTTAAAAGATTTCTGTTTGTATATATAGATGACAATAGAAATCTAAAAATGACAATTATCAACATTATGTGTCCATAATTATTGGCTGTTGTATACTGTGTCTATTGGTGTTTAGACATAATGTATTAACACCCTACTTCATACCTGCAACTCAAAAACAGAAGGAAAGAATAACGGAAGGGTTTTGATAAGTAAGTGCAGATTTTCTTGTGTAGAAATGCAAGTTAAGTTTGAGTCTGGCTTGTGAAGGATAAGGTTATAGGTGAGGGATGTTAGGAAGCTAGTTAACCAGTACAGTTCTATAAACCACATTCTTGGTTTTGCCTCTTTACCGTGCTGGTTTGTAGTCAAACTGATACCTCTCCAGTAGAAATAGTCATTCCCTCTCTATAATTGTACATAAAGAACTCTTGCAAAATTTACTGATACATAACAAGAAAATGTTTATCTGAAAATGTAACTTTGTTATACATATATATGCAGGTCAACAGATGTGCAGTAATCTAGGTGACACTGAACCCATAAAACATAAATGGAAAAGCATTTCAGATCCACGCATCCAGATCCATCAGAATTTTCTTTATTTCTAACTTTAAAATCGTTCAGGTGTGCCTAGTCCATTAGCATTTAGGACTTCTTTTAAACAAATGGCTGATTAGAATTTTAGATACAAATTCAATTATTTCTACCTGGTGTTCTCCTAAAAGGCAAGTGAACTATGTATTGTCTGGCAATGTATAACAGGCGAAATAACCTATTTGAATCACCTATTGGGAATTTCCCATTGGTTTTAACTCTCATTTTAATCAGTAAGTCTTGTTTTTTTAAAAATATTTTAAAAAATCTTTTCTCCATGTTTCAGGCTTTGTGATCATAACAGTATTGCCTAAAGTAGTGTGATCCTGGCACTGTCTACATATAAAAAGAATTCCAAAGGCACGAGGGGCAAAACTTTTCACCAAGTCAGTCCCTGGAGTGAAGATAATAAAGGCAAAATTAATATTGTAAATTGAAAAGTGTGTCCTCAGTCTCAGTTTAAGTTCTTCTCAGCAAACTGTAAAATTATAAAATTAAAAATTAAAAAATAGAAATTTCAGCAACAAATCTGTAAACAACTGACTAATGTAAATATTTTAGGCAATATAATTCCCAAAGATCCTTCTGAATACATTAATTGGATTGAAAGACATTTATTTGTAATTTGTTTTCCATTTGGCTTCTTAACTGAAAAATTGGAATGCATGGTAATAATAAGACTAATGTAAAATTTGGGATATGCTTGAATATTACAAAATAAAAAGTGTATGTGTTTTTTTTTTTTGTTATTTTTTTGTTAAGACAAGATACTAGGTCCATGCCACATTTAAAAGCCAAGTGTTTACTTTTTTTTTAGGATTTATTTTATTTATTTCTCTCCCCTCCCCCCAGTTGCCTGTTTTCTGTGTCATTTTCTGCGTGTTCTTCTTTTTGTCCACTTCTGTTGTTGTCAGCAGCACTGGAATCTGTGTTTCTTTTTGTTGCGTCATCTTGTTGTGTTAGCTCTTCATGTGTGCAGCACCATTCCTGGGCAGGCTGCACTTTCTTTCATGCTGAGCAGTTCTCCTTACAGGGTGCACTCCTTGCGTGTGGGGCTCCCCTACTTGGGGGGCACCCCTGTGTGGCAGGGCACTCCTTGTGCACATCAGCACTGCACATGGGCCAGCTTCACACAGGTCAAGGAGGGCTTGAACTGCGGGTTTGAACCACAGGCCTCCCATGTAGTAGACAGACACCCTATCCCCTGGGCCAAGACCGCTTCCTCCAAGTATTTTCTTTATGGAGAAATGCATCATTTTAAAATTATTGCTCTTACACTGTGGTAGATTGAACCATGCCCCCCCATAAGGACAAGTTTAAGTCCTATCCCCCAGTCCTGTGGATGTGAACTTATTTGTGAATGGGATCTTCAAAGATCCTGTTTACATGAGGCCAAACTGAATTAGGGCTGGTCTTAATCCATATGACTGGAATCTTTATCAGTCATAGAAATTTAGACGAAGTCACTTAGGAGAAGCCAGAAAGGAGAGCTGTGCTATGCGATTTTTTCCATGTGATTTGAGGCAGAAATGTTTCTACAAGCCAAGGATCTCCAAGGATTGCCTGCAATGCAGCACCAGAATGCTACAGACGCTGGCAGAAAACATGGTCTGTTGACACCTTGAGACTGCACTTCCAGCCTCTGAACTGTGAGCCAATAAACTCCTATTGTGTAAGCCAACCAGCTGTGGTATTTGTCTTAACAGACCTAGCACACTAAGACATATGCTAAAAGTGTCTCAGTTCTATAGCCATAGATCAAAATAAAATAATATATGCTTATATTTTTTACAACTATGTAATTCCTATACTCCAACTTTTTATATAATGATTTTGATATACACATGGCTCTGTAATATTCAGAATTTTTTTCTAGTGGGAGTCCTTTAACCATTATAAAGACCTTTAAAGTCATATCCCTATAATAATACCAGGTAGTAAGGTTTAGAAATTAATCTCCTCTATTGTGAGAAATAGTTAGGTTTTACTGAAACCATATCTCTCTAAAAATGAAAAGCAGAACTTGGCTTTAATTAAATTATGTGTTGATGTCAAGGAGATTTTCTCCTTACATTATCCCCTGCCCTTTTACTTTTTACTTTTTAGAAATTATTTTTCCTGTTTTTCTTCCTTAGAAGTTTTTTTCCCTCTAACACTGTCCCTTTTGAAATTCCAGGAGTGGAATTTTTGAGTCTTTTTTTTTTTCAAAGATATTTAATTGGGAGAAAAGAAACAGTAGATGACAAGAAGTGTGTGTGTTATCCTATGGAAGACACATACTGCTGGCTAGAATGAAGATGAGGCCAATCACTAATCATTAGCCTTCTTAAAACAGACCACAGCAGCTAATATCCACTATCTAGTATAGCATCTATTACTGTGCATGCTTCTTAGATTTTAGAAGGCAAAGACTTTTAAACAGAAAACTCTACCATAAAAAAAAAAATCACCAATTAAAAGGTGCAGAATCGGTGCAACTTCACATCTCTAGAGAAATATATATATTAATCATTATATTTAAAAATGAAAAATCAGTGAATAATGATCTGTTCTATGAGAATGTTGTAGTGATCTAAATCCTTGCATTATGATGCAAATATAGAAAGTTATTACTCATCAACCTACATTAAAATATTTCAAACCTGTCAATACACTCAACCTCTCTGCTCTTGTTCTCATTTATTGAATTCATTTTGTTTGCCTACTTAAAATGTATCATGATGGTAAGAGAAAATAATTACATTTAGGCCTTCAGTTCCCAAAAAGCAATAACTGATTACTTACTGTTTATTTAATGACTTGTAGAATTGTGTACACAGGGGTAGAACAAGAAAGCAGGATAGAAAGCTGTCACAATCATAGGAAATCAGGAAGAGGATGAGTCAACAAAAAGAAACACTCCCTTGTATTAACTATTAATTTTAAAAGTTAATCTGTAATTTTCTTCAGCAAGGAACTGAGACAGTGAAGTGATATCCAGAAAAATCCTTCAGGAGAAGACAAAACCCTTAATTCTTAGTACGAAGTCCTGTATGCAAGGTAGTTCTAAGTTTAAAGAAATACACCCAAATGACTTAAAGTTACTGTAATGCACATTTAGCTTTAATGTTAATGATACCATGCTGATGAAGTAGGTGGATAATGAATATGCATATTTTCATTGCGTACTGCATATTTATAGCATAAACATGAATGCAGGAGTGTAGTAGCTGAGGATTTTTTTCCTCCAGATAAATTCTATTTTAAGTGCTTTGCTCAAATGTCTATAAACTTACTTTATTCTGTCATCACCTCTATGATATTTCATCACTCCTGACTGACAGACTACCACTTGGAGAAAGGTGAAGATATTTCAAAAGGAGAAAAATGTAAAACTTAATTTAAAAAAAAAGCATTAAAATGTACATATTTTCTAGCCCTATTACCTTTCAAAATATTCTTTCATTAAAAATGGATGCCTAGTTTTTTTGTATTTGTGATACCTAATGAATAATAAAAAGCTATGACTCACTTAATAGACATAATGCTACACAGTCAAATTAAAACCCCTGTAACACTCCTGTAGTATAAGCCATGATGGATGCAGAAAGATTCAAATTTTTTAGTACACCATATAGAACTTCTGGTAATTGAGTCATTGGAAAAGTGCCAAGGAACCATCTGGTTGGCTGCATGGAAGAGTATGCTGACCTGACCTAGCTGCTATGTTTGTGTAGCTTCTTAAACTTAGAGCTAAATTTGATCATTCTCTCTCAGCAAAAATGTTGCAGAGCCATATAAACACTAACAGTATGACTGTTCCGTGATGGAAACCAAGAAAGTAAGCACAGATGAAGAAGAAAGCTGTATAGCCATTCTTCCTCCTGGGGTCGTTTAGGAGACAGTGCCCCCAGCACATTTTAATGTGTGAGGTTCTGATGTGGGTGCTTATTCTCTTCGGGTGTGAAGCACATTGTGAAGGAAGTTCCTGTATACCTGATATCATCACTCTTGAGTCATGCCAGTTAGTCGTCAGTCCCAGTGCCACCAGGATGCAGAGATACTCACATGAACTTACTGCCTCTGCTTCCTTGCTCCCAAAGGTTTGATGATTCATGAAGCAGGAATATGTTAATATTATGAAAGAAATGATCACAATGGATTTTATAGCAAGAGTATGAATTTCTCATTTTCTCAACAAACAAAACTTAATTTTTGGGATAGGGAGCAATACTTTATGCTACTGGAAATGGTCAGTCATTTCTCACTTTCCTGTGTAAATGTGAGTACTTCAGACACCTCTTATTTCAGTGCAGTGGTAAGTGTATCCTCCCCAGTATCCCTAAACTGTTATTTAATGAATTAGCAATAATATCTACGTTAAGGCACAATGGTCTCACACTTATTTTACTAGAACTGACTTTTTAAAAGTCAGTTCCTCTTCTCCTTTTCCTATCCTTAATTGTCTTCTTTCCTGCAGTAGGCAATTTATACTCTGGTTTTTCTGATCAGACCTGACTTTCGTTGAAAGGGTGAAGGTCCACAGCATTTTCTCTCTTTTTTGTGTCTTCTATTATCAACTTTCATCTATCAATGGATGACACATTTTGGTTATACTTTGGTTATATTTTCTGACTGGTAAAACATTAAATGTAAAATTACTTGTTCTATAATAGTGTCTTATTGTTTGGGGGAATTAGGAGAAAAGGATTTGTGGAATAACTGAATATTATTTTTGAATATTTATGGACTAGAACTGTCCAAAGATGTGGGCAAACGCTTGGCAAGAAAACTGAGACACTCTGTTGTCTAGGGGAGGTAGAAGTGTATATCTTGAGAAACAATTTTAATTTGATGTAAAAAGCCATAATTATTAGCCATTGTGGAAAGCATTCTTTTTGAGAAGTCAAAGGAAAAAAAAAAACACTTTCCCAAAAGGATCAGGGAAGATGCATTGTATATTGAAAGAATGAGAAGTGATGAGTGAATAATAAAGTTAGATAGTTAGATCCCAAGGTAAAGACATCTCTTAGTGCTTGGTTAGGGAGAGCACAGATTGGTTCTGGGCAGAATCTCTGGACTTGCACCTTTTATTTTTCCTGTCTGCTTAAACTGCCACTTTCATTCTATGGACCAAATTACATCAGCTCTGACAATGACCAACTAAATGTTCTATTCTCTGTCTTTCAATTTAGTTGGCAATTAATCAATTTGTTAAAAACATAAATAAGTACAAATTTAAATCTGGTATTAAAAAGTACATTAGAGATCAACCAGTGCATTTTTATGAATAAAAAAATGGGGATATACAGATTAAGTGATTTGTCCAAAGCCACCCAGTTGCAATTTTAATGTCTAACGGTTTTGTAGAGTTTTGTTTTTCCACTCATTTTCATTTATAACTTCTTGTGTGATCCAGATATACCCTTGTGAAATATTATCTTCTTTATGAGCAAATACTTTTAGTAATGCCAGTTGATGGGCTTAAAGTTCCCAGAGCTGGATCATGGAAGAACAGGTTCTAGAAGGAGTCCCAGTTATTTTTACTACATTATGTTTCCTCCCACATTCAAGGCTTGAAAATAACTGTGAGAAAATGCTGGAAGGGTTAGATTTACTATTGTTATTAGTATAAGGTGAGACTAACCAAAGTACTGAAAGACACAGCAATCACCTAGCATTATTATTTGTGTTTCTGAATGGAAATATCAAGTTTTAAGTAGTTAATTGAACAGAATTTTTTTAGTAGAAACATGAAGTGGAAAATATAACAAGCAAAAAGTTTATCTCCCAAGTATATAGCCCAAAATACCTATGGAGTCCTGTGCCTCCCCAAACCCCGAAATGTGAGAAGCTTTGTAGAGAATATAAAGAAAAATAACATACAGGGCTACTCTCAGTTACCCAAAAGGGAACAGACATGTTTAACAATAACTGAAATAAATGTACTTTGGAGTTCTATGTTTTGTTTCTGTATTTTTGCAATTTTCCTGTGTTTGAAATTATTTCAAAATAAAATGTTCAAAAAAGAAAAAAAAGATAGCCCAAATTGGGGAGTGAACAAGTGGGAAAGTGTTGTTTGTAAGTAAGCTCCTCCTCTTCCAGAAACTTGGTAGGTTTTCAGGAGGTCGGGAGTAATCTAGATTTCTGAGAGCGCTATCAAACTTATTTCAGAGCCTCCAGGGGTTGGGTGAGATGAATGCATCCCTTTATTTTATTTTTCAGATAGACTTAAGAGATCCCAGGTTATTCATTTAAAATGGATTGTATATCTTCCATAATCCTTTGACTCGTGCAATCTACAAAATCCTCAAAAATTTTCAAGTGAAATACATAATACATTGGTTTGCCATATCCCCAACTCTAAGGGTTAACTCCAAATGTTAAGGAAGGTTTTATGGGTAAGTAAACTTTATTTTTCTCTTCTCCACCCTTTGCCACAGTTCTAAAGAAGTCACACCCAGTTAAACTTCTTATTTCTATTGTTATAGATATGAATCCTGACTTAAAACATGATAATGGTTTATAAACAAAATAAAAGCAAAAAGCAAAATGAATGACAACACTAATTTAATTCTACTTAGTTTTGCTCACCAAGCTTTGTCTGAAAACCAGTTCATAAGTCTGAATGAGCTCTTAAGAAACCTTTGATGAAAGGACACATACTTGTCCACTTAGGGAAAAAAAAAACTGTAAAATGATATACATTGCAATAAAATGAGTTGATAACATGCTAGGTCCTGTCTTGAGTATGTGACTTTATAGGTTTTTGGTTGCATATTTGTTTAATTCTTGAGAGTGCAAGGGAGGGTAGAAAAAGGGAGACAGAAAAGTATTAGAGCACTAGGTCTTAATGAAATTGCAGTGCTCCTTTTAGTATGTTGATTAATTACAGACATTAACTGGAACCATGTGTGTGATATTACAGAAATATTTGCATTCCAGTGTTTTAGTCTAGTCTGTGTGTTTACCTGTCTATGCATATTTTTTAAAAAATATTCTGATGAAATAAATTAATCTAAATTCTTTAGCCATATTTTTTTCCTCCAATTATTTGGCAATATAGTAATTCAAACAAATGAAACCACTTGTTCTAAGCACTTTGAAACTGATATTTAAAATCTAAAAGCAGTCTTTCTTACTGTATAAAAAAGCAGAGAGCATTTTGTTAAAAAGGAATAATGATTGAACACATTTCTCATCAAAGTGAAGAATCAATAGCAGTCAGTAAAAATCTACAAACTTTCACACAATGTACTATGAAAATTCCTTTCCTTCTCCTTTTCACTCTCTCATGTTTTGGCTCTTGGTCCTTTATACAGCTAACACATTTAGTTTTGACAGATTTCAGGAAGCACGATAGATCATTTTATATGTACACTAATATTTGTGGAAAAGTGTGTGTTCTTATTAAGCCCCACAATAGAATAAGATAGTCTATATCCACTAGTGTTTTTGCAAAAATATAGATCCAGTTAATCATTGCAAGATTTGTATTTATTGTTTATATGGTTGATAGAATTTCATCAGAGAGTTAAAAATCTTCAATATCATTGAAATATTTAAACATTTCTGAAAAATTTAGCAAAGCTCACTTGACATTTTTAAAGACTTTTATACGGTCTCTCCAATTTACTTATTTCATATAATTTATTTTAACTGCAAGTAAATGGATTTTCGAAACAATGAATAAGAGACATTTAGCTAGACAAAGTTCTGAAGACATTGTAGTTTCTAACTACACCTAGTTTTGCATCTGTGCTCTTAAAAATGTGAAGGTATTATTCACATTGTTTTACATAAAATTCCTATCTAAGAGAAAATAATAATTCAATTCACTAGATGTGAATTAAAAGCTTCCTTGCAATAAGATAAACATTTTCTCTGTGGTTAAAAATTTACAATTTAAAGGAGATAATCTAGTTTAAGACTTTGGTGTTTCCAAGGATTCTGTTGTTTAATCTGCCAAGAAATTCTATTCCTACATCAGTAGAAGTTCTAAAACTCTAACAGAACTATGCTATTTCCTCAATAATAGCAAGGGAATTAACTTTAATGCTATATATTCACAAGATACCCCTTTAATAAAAAGATACCTTTCAGTCCTATTATTTAATTGATCTTTTTTGGAACAGTTCATTTGTACTACAGAACCAAAAAGTTAATAATAATAAAGTGGGTTATTAAGTTCTTTCAAACGTATGAAAACAATATTGACTAATACCCAGATATCCTTTTGTGAAAGGCATTTGTATTTGTCTTCTAAATTCTAATCTCTAATAGATGGTTCTAGGCTTACTATTATTATTATTTTAAGCCCCAACTTCCTTGGTAGAATTGAAATACATTTGATTTAAATTCCTTATATTCACTTAAGATTGCACAAAATGGATTTTACTTACTCAATGAGAAATAGATTAAATTTCAAAGCATTGTACTTTACCCCTCATTTCCTGCCAAATCATTAGAGAAAGCCACACTATGTGGCAGAAAAAACACCAATTGGGCAGTCACAAGACATGGGTTCTAACTATTTGACCTTGAAATAAACTTCGGTTCGTTTATTTGTGCCTCAGGGTCCATCATTACATGAAGGAGTTGTCAGAGGTTGCAAGACAGCAGCCCTGGCCAAATTCAGGCTGCAGATAAATTTTCGTTGACCCACATAATGTTTTAGAAAATAAATTGATAACTCCCATTAACAGTGTTGGCGTGTGATAGATGCTCTATGTCCCTACCCATACATGATATTTAGGTATTTTTCATTTTATAAATGCTGGTGTATTTGTAGTCGTATTTCAGTGAAGATTTTAACTGCATTTTCTTAAAGGTTAATGATGTTAAGTATCTCTTCATATGTTTGTTGGCCATTTGGATAGCCCCTTTTGTGAGATGATGATTTTATTTTATTTTGGGGGGGGGGCTTTTTTTAAGTTGGTTCATCTTTTTTTCTTATTGAATTACATGAGTTCTTTACATGTTCTGGATATGAGTCTTGTTGGATCAATGAATTTAAAACATCTTTGTCCACTGTATCTTGCCTTTTCACTCTCTTAATGGTGTCTTTAAATAAACTGAAATTCTCAATTTTAGTGAAGGTCAATTTTTAAAATTCTTGTTTAAGAAATCTCTGCCTCCCTCAAAGTTACGACGTTTTATTTCTTTATCTTCCAGAAGTTTTATCTGTGATTACTATACAATGAAAAATTTGGTTGATCTTTGTCCTCAGTTCCTGGGGAAGCAACCGCTGAATCTTTAGAATCTTCTGTGATGGGAGGTCTTTTGATTTTTGTGGTGGGCCCCGGACTATACCTGGCAATTCATAAAACTATTTTGACACCAGGGAAGGACCGACCACATCTGTAGTCTTGGGGCGGGGACTGGGTTCACCAGAAAGACCATCCAGGTGGTCAGGGGGTTAGGGTTTTGAGCAATTTCTTATCACCCCACCTTGGGACCTGCATTTTGTGTTCAAGTACATGGGCATTGATTCTATCAATCATGCCTACATAATGAGACCCCATAAAACTCAAGATACTTGAGGCTCCAAATTGCTTCCTAGACTGAAAAATATGTCACTACTGTGCAGGAGGGTGACACGTTCTGAATTCCACATGCAAAGAACATGGAAACCTGCATTTGAGACCCTTCCGCATGGCCCTATTTTTCTTTTCTTTTGGCTTTTTCATTTTTGTATCCTTTTAGTGTAATAACCTATAATTGTAAGTGTAGCACTTTCAGTGAGTTCTGTGAGTCATTCAAGCAAACTGTTAAACCAAAGGGAATGGTGGAATCTTCAGATTGAAGTTTCTGATACTAGTACAGTGGGTATCAGAAATTGTTGTGGAAGTTGTATAGGTTTTTGATAACCCATAAAATGATTCATTTGAATTGATTTAGTAGATAGTGCTTGGCAGTATCTATTAAAATTAAACACACATATATACTATGATTCAATAATTCCATATAAAGATGTATAAATAGTTGAAATGCACACAGTGTACACCAAGTGACATGTGTGAGAATGTTTATAGCAGCATTATTCTAAGAATCATAAATTGGAAACAACTACTCATCAGCTATGAAATGTATTGTGATATAATTTTGTGATGGAATATTACAGAATGAGAAAAAAGAACAATGCTGCTCTACACAACATGGATGAATCTCACAGTTATACTATAAAGTGAAAGAAGCAAAGCACAAAAGAATAAGTGCTGTATAATTCTTTCTATATATATATATAAAATTTAAAACTAGGCAAAACAATTATAATTAATATCTGAATGATAGTTTTCTTTTGGAGAAAGGAAAGTTAGGGCTTAAAAGGAGTCACTAGGAAGATATCTGAGTCACTGATAATGTCTTTTGGATTTGGTAGTGTGTGCACTGGGAAATATTCACCAAGCTGTACACTAAAGATCTGTCTTTTCAATCATTAAGTATTAAGGAAATGGAAACTTTACTGGAGCTAATATTTTCAGCATATGTAAAAATTAAATCATGTTATTAATGGAATAGAATTAAGATTCTAGTTCAAAGTAAAGTAATTTCTCTGAATTCATGTCTACTTTTTTTTATAAGGTACCTAGCCAAGCCCATTTCACTGTACACTAAAAGCAGATTAATCTTATGAAAAGGCCCCACTTTGGATCATGCTGTCTGCTATTTGAAAATCTTTAATAATTCCCCTTCACTTAGAAAATAAAGTGCAAATCATAAAGCATCCACAACATGACGCTGTTTGTCTTGTGGGTAGTAACCAATATGGATTTCAGAACAACTATCTATCAGATGCATTAAATCAGTTATTTTAGTGAATTTAGTCCTTAAACCAAACCTGTATGTTAAATAGCATTGTGTGATATTTTGTATTGAAGATACTGAGTTCCTACCTGGTCTGAAGTTACCCAGTTAATAGAAAGCAGTGACAGGACCTATAAAAATATAGGTCTCTCTGACTCAAAAGCTGTACTATTTTTCACCAAACCTTGTTGCTCCTATAGCCACATGTAAATTTCTAATCTATTTTATCTCTAATTTCTCATTTGCCTAAACTCTTGATTCCAAATTTACTTAGATAAACATCTATCTTCCTCAGTCAATCTTACCCTTTCTTATCTCCTAAATTTTCCTAATCCTAATTGCACCAAAGATGCGGAGTGTTTTCTTTTTCATTCTCTATCTACATAAATGTTATTCATTCCTTCAGATCCCTTTTAAGGTTTCCCTTTATTCTAAAGCTTGCTTAACCATCACAGTATGACTAATCTTTTTTCTGTGCTGAAATCTTACTGCAATTATTGCTGATTAGAAATCATTCATTTTGTATAACATTGTGATGTATCTTCAATTGTGACCTTAAAATATAACTTAAATTCAATTATTGTTTAACTTAATGTGTTTGTCTTCTTTTGGTAATGTTGAAAGCTCCTGAGTGCAGAGAAAATTTTTATCTTTCATCTCTTCCCTTTAGAAGTGATCAAAAATAATGCAGCTCGAAATACAGTCTGGCAAAAAGCACCTTATTTTGGAGAGTTTATAAGCCTAGAGAAAAAAAAAACTATGCATACAACATACATACAGTTTTACCCTATGTAAAAACTACATAGACACATATTTGGTAGTTAGAGAAATAGAGAATTAGATAAATAGAGAATATTTAAATTTATTTAAGCACAATTCTTCCTATCTCCTATTTAGCCTTCCATTTAATCCCATCTGATGTCCATTCCTATCCCTACACTATTACGGATTGTTTTTTTCCTAGATCAACAGTAAACATCTTATTGGCCTTCTCTTACTTGATGCCTCAGTAGTTTTCACTACAGCTGACTCCTCTTCCTTGCTGAACTCTACTCTCTATTTCCATCGTAAGACTTCTTGATTTTTCTCCCCTTCACTGAATACTCTATCACAGTCTTCTTTGCTTGCTCTTCCTCTTCTACCTTAACTCCTGATGTTGGAGTTCATTCAATCATTTATTCATTCATTTCAATATTCAACATTTCAACATTCTCAATAATCCTGCCCTTATGGAATTTTGGTGTAAATAAATAATATATTTGATTAAAAATGTATATGTTTTGCAGAGAAAAATAAATCAAGATAAGGAGGATGTGGAGAACCAAAGCTGGTGGTTGCAGAACTGGCTACATAATTTGTAAGACCCAGTGCAAAATCAAAATACAGGGTCCCTTGTTTAAAAATGAGGAATTTCAAGACAGTGACAGCAGGGATTTCGACCAAGAGCAGAGCTCTTCTGACCATAGGGTCCTGTGTGATTGCGTAGATTGCACACTCATGAAGCTGGCCCCAAAATTTTGTGGAAGAATCCCCTAGGGGATATTTGAGCAAAGACTTGGAGGTAAGGAAATGAGTCATGCACATATATAGGGGAAGAATATTCCAGGCAGAAGAAACAGTGAGCGTAATGGCCTTGAAGCAGGAGCATATCTTGTGGATTCAAGGAACAGTTAGTGAGAGCACTACGGGTGGCTGGAGCAGAGGTAATGGAAGGAAAAGTGGTAGAACATTAAGTTCAAGATAGAGCTATTGGCCAGATTAGGCAGCTCTCAAAGGTCACTGTAGTAAGAGCTCTCTCACTCTCATTCTCTCTGTTTAATTTAATAAAAGCTTTGAGCAGATCTGACTTAAGCTTTGATAGGCTCACCCTCCTATGTTAAAGAATAGATAGTGGAATGCAAGAGTGGAAATAGGTGGGAGATGATGGTGGCTTTCAATAACCAAAGTGAGAGATAACAGCGGTAGCAAAGATTAGGTGGAGAGAAATGGCTGGATTTAGGATACATGCTTAAGAACCTTGGCATTGAGGTGTAGACCACCTCCTTTTCCCCACCCCCCTCTCTTGTTGGTACTATCCTAGTTCTATGGCCTTACTGACTTTATAAGCTCATGACTTCCAAAGTGTATCTCCACAACAAGTCAGACATATCAAGATTTACTTGACATTTTCTTTTGGATTTTTCACAGGCCCTTCAAATGTAACATGTGCAATAAATAATTCTTGATTTTCCTACCCAAAAGTGTTTCTTCTTTAATCTTTCCCTTTTCAGAAAATGACATCATTCTTCTAGTTGTTCAAACTTGAAAACTTGATTCTTGTCCTCCTCTAATTACCCACATCTAATTAGTCAGCTAGCTGTATTATTCAAATCCACAAAGAAGATCTGATATCTATCCTTTTCTGTCCATCTTCACTGCCACATCATTTATCCAAGCCAAGGCTGTTTCTCTCTTGTACTATATTAGCTTCCTAACTGTTCCTTCCATGCTCTGTGTTGTAGCTCAAGTATTCATTTTAAGATGCAAAAGAATATTATGTCCCTTTTCTACTTAAAACCCTTTACTATTTCCCCATAGTATTTTGAATAAAATTAAAACTGCTCATCATGTTGTATAGGGTACTGTACAATCAGGTCTTTACCACACTCTTCTCTTTTATCTCATGCCCTTTCCATTAACTCACTATACACTATCCCCAGTGATCTTCTGACACTTGCTAAAAACATAATAATTCTATGGCAGTAGCAGTAATTTATAACAGGTAAAATCTAAGAGAAAATGTGTTTCCCAAATATTTGACCACATTTTTAATAATTTAAAGTACTAAATGGCAAAAAGAAGTTCTCTCTTTTCCACCACTCGTATCTCTAGTTGGATTAAAATGAGTACCACATCTTAGGTATACTACAAATATGCAGTGATTGAATAAATACATGAAAACCAAGTGCTAGTTAATTCAAACTGTAGTTCTTTTTGAAACAGTTAAGTGTTCTAGTAAGTGGAAGAAATAAACATATCTAAGATTTTAACTAGTTCATGCTATATTTTCCCAATATATAGTAATACAAAAAGAGCTAATATTCTTTTCTTTTAACCATGTGAAAATCTGATAATCCCCTTGAACTATATAAAACATTTGCAATAGCTATAGTTTTCATTTTGGTGGTACTGAACCTGAGAAAAGTTAGAGTGACAGTAGATTGATTTATAAAAAAATATTTCATTTTAACTATTATTTTCAGTTAAGAGGTTTGGGTACACAAATAGTCAGCATCTCTGAAGTAAATATAATTTGTGGCCATAACAGTAAACTTTATTTTTAAAAACTGGGAAAAAGATTGTCATAAACATTTGAAGATTGGCCACATATTTAGTAGTAGAGTATAGCATTTAGAGACATAGTTATTTGTTCTAGAAAACTCCCTTCCTTTACATTTGGAATTTTAGGAAGAATTAAGTACTAAAGGAAAAAATTTTAAAGTAAAATCAGAATAACCTTATTAGTTTTTCCTCACAGGGGTGGAAAACTGGCTTTTGACATTGTCTTTACCTCCATTTCTATTACCATATACATGAAAATATTGGGAGGAGTTATAGGGAAACAACGCAATGTAAAATCAAAGCCACACATTTGATAATCAGTTTCTTGCCATAATTTTTATCACTTTGTTAAATGGTGTCTGTAGCTTGTGGCCAAGAGTCTAAAGAAATAATTATGTTGACAGATGGCTATTCCAGTTTCTACTTCCCAGAAGTTCTGAAAGGCACATAGTTAAACAGGAGAAATCAGATTGAAATGATTCCACTTCTGGGACAGGATTTAATTTTATTCAAAATACTATGGGGAAATACCTCATGGCATTCAGGAAACATTTATCAAACATTTTATAGCAAGAGAATTTAAGAATTACAGGGATTAAAGACAAAGCTGTCCTTAAAGCTTTAACAATTAAATGGTGACTGTGATAAGCAAACATGTATTGGTATTGTTTGGTAAGTAGAATACAAGATGGAGAAGCATCCAGTCCACTTGGGGATAGGTGTCTTGAGATCAAGAAAGTCTTCCTTAATAAGATAATAATAGAGGACAAAATGTGAAGAAAAAGAGAAGAAGGAAGAACAGTGAATTCCACTTAGAGAAAACCAATGTGACAGGTGGTCCCGTCATATGAGAATGTTTGGGAAACAGTATTTTTACCAATATAGGATAGGATGGTGAGATTATGGGGTGGCAAAAGAGGTTCCAAAAGACCAGGTCTCAAGATCAAGTCATCTAGTTCTTATCTGAACCTTCTTCTGCCATGTAATATTCTTCTTAAAGATGTTTCTTTCTAGGTTCCAAAGAATAAGGGAGCTCTGAGAAATATCCTTGCCTCCAGCGACGTACTTCTAAGCTATAATTTTATGCTGCAATATTGTTGGCAGGTCTTTATTTGTTTCCCTATGACTCCACTCCAATAATTTAAATATTTCTTCCTATGATTACTAACAAGTCAGGACATGCACTAAAACGGGTACTTTAGTGTTGCAAAGTCTGTAATATTAAGATTACACATTTCAACACCTTCAAAAAGATTTTCCATCAGTCTTTGTTAAAGAATCACATTAGGACAAAAATGAAATTTAAACTCCTCCTTTTAGATTTCTCATGCTTTTTTGGAAAGCATGCTGCACTTTCATTGAAAATGATCCTTTGATCTTCAGTGAATACATATATTCTGTACCTCATTATAGTTAAGACAAAGCACCATTTTTGTTTTGTCACTAATACTAATCCCACTTTGATTTCTTTGAACTGTTGGCAATTGGTAATTCAACTTAAGACTTTTCTAGACAGGTTTTGTTCCTGTTGGATGATGAAATTTCTCTGATATTAACATCTAAAAAGACTTTCTACTTTCCTTTCCTCTTCTAACTATCGGGTAGATTGTTTAGCCTTGAAGGAAAGAGTTTTCCAATTGAACTGAGGAAGAAAATATTCATTAAAACAACTTTTGACCTTTCTTAAAAAGAAAAGTTAAAGAAGATAATAAAAACTTAACCCCAAACTTCTATGATAAATAAAGTAAAGCTTCTTATGAAATAGCTCTTCAGTGTGATCAGTCACCTACACTTTTCTTCATCTTATATTTACTAATGTGCTATGGACTTACCAGGAACTTCCAAAATAAAATATCTCAATATGAATTGTGTTTTGTTAAAATATCAATGAAGACTTGGCAAAAAATGTACAACAATGAGCATGAACAAATGTTTTTTAGATTTTTCTAAATTAGTATTGTTTACCAAAATAAAATTTTAATGAAATTCTAAATTAAATGTCATTTTTTTCCTAAAATTTTCCCAGAAAAATATATTTGAGCAAACACCTGGCATATTTCTAGATATCACATCTGGTAGGGTGCAGATGAAGTTCATTAGACTAAGCCTTCTAAGCAAATATGTTTGCCAAAACTTTGATATGACAGGTACTTATTCCCAATGGCAGCTACTTATTCTTTGTCAGTACACATGTGCTTCCTTCCAGAAGTAGATTGCATTTCCGCTGGCATGGAAACTTTGGCGACCACGTCACTGTATATTAGCATATACATGTGCAGAAAGATTACTGTCAATCCAAAACAGCAAAATGGGAGTTGAAGTTTACAGAAGGTTGTTGAGCTTAAAGTCAACAGAAGATGCTTGGTTTTAGGGAAATAATTTTACCAAGGGAAGGAAGTACACACACATTACTGAAGGGCCACCTCTTGAGTATTTGATTACAGACATAAATAGACTTACTTGAAAGGCTTTTTTATAAGGAAGACGAGAGGAGTCAGACTGATAGGAGTCTGTCTGATAACAGAAAAACTTCTGCTTTCTACTTCGGGGTCTACCTATAAGCAACTGGCAAATGTTCTACATTTTTCTTCAAGTGGACATGTAAGCAAATTGTTATCATAGAAACTATTTGGAGATATGATTTAGGTGCTGGGAAGAAGAGTTGACAAGGAAATGGTTTCCTTTAATGTAATCCTCAACAATGAATATTTGATGCTCATTTTAGGTTGTCTTTCTCAGTATATATTTTGCAGAGATTGAGTCTCCACTGCTAAAGTAATGGATGATTATAGAATTCTTTATATGTAAGAAGAGAGTAATAAAATAAAAGCTGTAACAGATAGGAACAAAGAATGAATGTGTATATGTGTGTATATCTAATGTATATTTTTTCTCCAATGTTAAACTGTAAAAAATATATATTTCTATCACTGACCATAGAATAAAAATAATTAGATTTTAGAATATTTGCCATTAGTGGCCAAATTTGGCCCAGCCATTTCTTTTTCCTAAATGTACTCTGAAATAGCATAAACCAATTTATTTCAATTATTGTAAAGACTATCATTTTTTGTGTACACTTTCCAAATCAGCTCAGAAAAAATTATTCTTTATCTCGATGTAGTTTATTAATTACTTAGAAAAGTCATTACTAAAGCCTTTGTAATGCCAATATAAATATATGTGTGCTTATTTGTTTGGATATAATGTCTATGATTGTTTTAAAGTTAAAGGATAAGGAGAATTTCATGTGTGGCACAATGCTGAATTTTAACGACTTTAAATAAAGCCTGTTGTCAGTAGATGTGGCATAGCAAGTTAAATAAGATTTCTCTTGACACATGAGGTATAATGCTAACAAAAATGATCTTGGACTCACTAGGAATGTTTTTCTTATATCCAATACTAAAATAGCCAGTCATGTAAGTAAAACAACTGTCAATTTAGTGACAATACCAGTCAAACTTGATGTTTACCTCTAGTTAACTAGCAAATTAAATAAAAACACAACCAAATAAAATTCAATTTATACTGGGAATTTACAGATCAAAACTCTCACAAATTAATAAAAGCATATAAATTTGTCTTCTGATGAAAATAAGAAAGCTCTTAGAAATTTCTATTTAAAAATCTAGTCCTTGAAGAAATAACTTATCCAACTGCTTCCACACTTACCTGGGTCAATTTTGCCCAAGAATAGCTGTGTTTTGTTCTTGTTTGTATCTTAGAGTGCCCCTGAGGGGTTATAGGCACAAAGGTGATGTAGTTACTGCTTTAGTTACAAAGTTAAAGAAAGAATTACACAAAAGTCAGAATATTGTTTGGAAGAACATTTCACTTAATGAATATAGATGCTGGCCAAATTTATTTGCTAGTAACTTGGAAAATAAATTTTAAATTTCTATCCCAGTTTTGAAGTGCATTTCATATTGTGGCATACTTTTTACAAAATCAAACAAATATAATTTAGACCTAGATTTAATAGAGTATCCTAAGAATAGTGAAAATCTCCAGAGAAATGTGATTTAGGTATGGCCAGATGGAGAAATTTACTTATCAATATTTCTACATTTTATTAAAATTAGCTAGGATTCAAAAGTGAAATACACATAAAGAAGAATAGGTAGCTCGCAACATTGATGTAAAGGTACACGTTGCTGGGTGTACTCTTTCTTCTGATAGAGTACCTATGCTTTGGGGCTGTACCTTCCTTGACTCTTGCTGCTCATACTGAATATACTTCATGTTCTATTATATAACATGTCATACTCTCAGTAGATAAGTTTTCATCCAATCTGACCAAGAAAATTAAGCGTATCTCTTTTGAACTATATCAACTAATTACTTCCACAGCTATTATTTGAAATTATTTCCTTTCTTTCTTCTCTTCCCACATCAGATAACAAAACCTTTCATTTACCTTTTAATAATAGTATCAATATTACATTTTTACTCAATTTCCAAACTCAATTTCCAAATTTCTTCTTGATTTTTTCATGGTTGTGCTCTCTTTCCATTTTTCAACTGCTCTCTGTGTTTGCTTATTTGTTCAACATTATAAATATTCTCAGATTTTCCCCCTCAAATTACAAAATTAAATCAAGAAGCATCACAATCACCCCCCCACACACACATACACATACACAACCCAATAAAAACAGAAACAATTCTTACCCTTATCCTGATTTTCTTCCTACTAGTTTATCTACTCCTTATCTCCATTTTTCCATTATCTAGTCAGTCTTCAATCTATTAAAATTCTTCCTCTTCACTGAATCTGCTTTGCAGCACATAACCTAGAGAACTTTTCTCTTTTGTGGTTTTTCTGAGCAAACCAATTCAGTTTCATAGCTTCAGCTATCTCCCCGTTGCTGATAATTCCCAAATCTTTATTTCCAGAGCCAAACCTGTACACCTAATTTTGTGAATATCTTCAACTGGATGATTCACTCATGCCTCAAACTAACATATTTATTATTAGATTGAACCTATCATCTTTTGTCCCAAACCTGTTCCTCCTCCTGCATTCTGTATCTTGGTCAATAGCCCCACTGTTCACCCAGTAACTTCAGAAAACAGAGCATCTCTCTAGAAGATTTATTTTTTCTTACTTTCTATAACCAAATAATCATGTGATGGTAGCTCATTATAATGAGTGTAACAAACATTGTTGATTTATGGATTTGATTGTGGCTGAAATGAGTTTAAGGAGTTTAACGTTAGTTTGAGGACAACTGGAAGATAATACAAAGAAGGTATAACAATGATTTGATGATAGATGAGGATTGCAGTTAATAGTATTAATACAGGAATGTTTTCCTACTATAAGCTGTTAAGAATATGGTGATACATGGAAATGTATGACTAATGTAATGTATAGACCATAGTTAACAAAATATATAGTTAACAAAAATATTGTAATATTTTTGTAGCAAAAAGCAAAGAAACTTCTATATTTATGCTAAAGATACAAAAGATATGGTGTTTGGTTTTGAGATATTTGAATATGACTAAGCATTTCTTTCTCTTCATTTTTTTCATTAGCAAGGATAACTTTTTTATGTCATTTAACTAATCTGTGTTCATCAGTGTTTCTTTTTGAACACTAGAGGAACAATTGAGGTTGTTTTTGTGATTAGGTGAGAAAAAAAATGCCTGGACAGAACTTTTTTGGAGTAATCCTTCCATAATTTGTTGAGCTGCCTTTTGTCTGTTATTTTTTCAATTTGAAATAATGTTTGAATAAACAAACAAACAAACAAAAACAAATAATGCTTTCAGTCCTGAAGATGAAACATCTTTACCATATCCAATTCTACACCTTTCTAATCACTCTTCTACACTGATGCTAAAGAGGTATTTCTAAAATATTCATCTCTCTCAAGCTGCTGCCTGCTTGAAACCATTCAGTAATTCTACCGCCTACGAAAAGAACTAAATAGGGTGCTGATTATGATGTGGTGCCTGCTGGTCTTTACCTCTAAGATTATAAGAAATATTGATCAGTAATAATTTCCATTCCTTTTTTGTATGTTTTCTTTCTTTCATTCTTTTCCCTCTTTTAATTATTAAGACAAAGAAGTAGAATTGGAGCCAATTGTGGGAAAGCTAACTAGAGAAATATTGGAGAGAAGCAAAACCATAATGATTCAAAAGGAGAATGCCTTTTTTTTTTTAACTTATTCAACATGTGTATTTTTTTTTCATTTAGAGTGAAAATTCCAGGGATAATGATTTCTATATGTTCTACTATGCCTAGTACATTATACATTATGCCCAATAAATATCAGTAATGGGAAGCATTGAATCTTGATTGTAAGGGTGAGACAATGAGATACCAAATACTCTTTTGTTGCTTGTTCCTTTATAATTTTAGATTAAATCAGCATTTTAGACAATTGGCCCAAATATTACATTCAAATAAAAGTGAAATAAAGGCCTTCAGGCATTTCTTTGGAAGAGAAAGATCTCTTATGCATTTGGAACAACATAATAATGTATCTTTATGCACAGATCTTTGTTTTATCTTGCTTATTGATTGCCCATGACCCCCAAATAAGGGAGGCTCAATAATCATTCTAAGGTTAAGAACAATTAAACTACACTGAAGAGAAGGATATAACTCAAATAACAAAATCTGATTCTGAAAAAAATCTGAAACTGAAAAAAAACAAAAATGTGATTCCAAGGTATAGAGTCAATGACAGTGAGAAACATAGGTTGTAGGTGATGGAAGAAGTCAAGGGAGGAGATACTCTGGGGATAAGAAGGGTAGCAAGAGCCCAAAGAATTCTGATCTGGATCTAGAGCAAACCCTAAGTTCCATGAGCAGTTGGAGGCAGGACACAGTGCAGAGTCCAAGGCTCTGAGAGGGAAAGAGATGTGAGTGGAGCAGATGGCTGAGCCCAGGGCTTTGGGAAACAGTGTCAAAAGACAGGTAAGGGGAATGGACAAAGGACAGAGAGATCAAAAGGCATCCAGAAAAGGAAAGGAAATGAGGCAGTGGTGTATGGTAGCGAGGTGCTAAACTCAGATTAAAAAGTACAGAGAGAGAACGGTGCTAGAGCTGGGTAGGGTGGGGGGAGTTTCTTGAAACAATTTCAGTGTCATCTTCAGGAGTCAGTGATAACTGAGTACCAGTTTACAGGACTGAGACTTCCAGTACCCAGATACCTCCTTGACTAGAGGATCAGACACTGAAGCAAAGGCCCAAATTGCTGCAGGGTGGAAAAATCCCAGGTGTGTATAGATACAGCATTGCCAACAAGGCTAGCCAGTCCCCCTGAGGTCTAAGGGGCCAGGCTGGTGGTCACCCTCACCATCCTCGCCCATGCTTCCACCGTCTTTAGGCCATCTCCATCCTCTGAGAGGGTGTAGAGAGGCCATGGCCAACACACACCCTAAGGAGGGAGACAGGAGGCTGAGCAGGCGGGGGTTGGGCCTTCTCCAAGCTGCTCCACCTTCCATTGAAGTACAGATTCCCCAGGGTGGCAATAGGGCCAAGAGAGCTGCAGCTGTCATTGACTGCACTGGTATTGGACAATAATGTGGCTTTAGGGGCTCTGCTTCTAACTTGTGAAATGTGCTTCTTTCCTCCTAACACCTCAGTGATGTCCCAAAAGAAGTCTGGGGCAAGAATTGCAAAGGGGTGAGCCAAGAGGCCTGGTCACTTGAGAGCATCCTGCCTCCACCCTACCTCCTCCCCGGACCCATCTCCCTTGCCCAACTCCAATTCCACCCCACCATGCACCCAACTCCTAGCCTTAAAGGACCTTTTGAGCCCTTGGGGAGGACCAATAGATCATGGCATCCACCAGGAAGGTGGGCATGTAGCTCATGGGGAGATAGAAAAGCTTGGCATCCCAGCCAGCCGAATACCGGGTACGGGGGTGGCAGGAGATCAGCGCATGCTCCATGCAGTCTGTCACCAAGGTCAGATCCGCTTCACACTTTTCCTCCAGAGTGTCACAAACTTTGATGTAGGCTGCAAAGAATGCCTGGCCATAGGTCTCCTTGATCTCCATGCTAGCCCGGTCCCATAACTCCTGGAAGGACTGTACAAATCTCTCTTTGCTGGTGACTCCAGTCTTGAAGTAACCAGGTTCGATCATAGCCACCTTCACCCCAAAGTAGGAGGGCTCCCGCCTGAGGGAGTCTGAGAAAGCCTCCACACCATACTTGGAGATGCAGTAGCCCCCACCAAATGAGAATGCCTTTTCGTGAACAACTGAGGCAGTCAGGGAACCTGATCACTGTCAAAACACATCAATAAAGCTCTCAAGCAGACTTTGAAGGTAAAATTGGTTTTGAAAGAAAGAGTAAAACCTCAGCAAAGCCAGTAGGAATAAGGTTCAAGCTGAATGAAATAATAAATTATAGAGAAATAACATATATTTGTATTAATGTGGGTATACATATACATGCGTATATATATTTTTTTAAGATTTAGTTTTTATTTATTTATTACCCCCCCCCCTTGCAGCTTGCTTGCTGTCTGCTCGTGACTGTTCGCTGATCATACTGCTACGTCTGCTTGTCTCCCTGTGTTGTGTCATCTTGCTGTGCCAGCTCTCCTTGGGCGTGGACTGTCAGCTCTCCGTGGGTGAAGGTCGTCAGCTCTCCGCAGGCGCAGGCCAGCTTGTCTTCACAAAGAGGCCCTGGCACATGAACCCAGGGCCTCCCATATGTTAGACGGGAGCCCAATCGATTGAGCCACACCCACTTCCCTGTATATTCTTTTGTATTATATATTTGCCACATTTGATTGTTCTTTAAATTTTCTCCTCAACACAGATCATGTCTAGATGACCAAATCCAACTAGACCCTTCTGGCTTGTTTTTGGAATTTTCCTTTTAAGCAACACATTTTCAAACATTGGTAATACACACATGGTTCTGCATCTTACCAGTTGGTACCTAAGTAAAGTCTCTAAAATAATTCTTACCAATGAGAAAGAAACAAATCACATAGTGTGTTCTTTCTCATAATTGAAAGAGAACTGCATTCTCTTGTGCATTCTCATGGGAAAAAATTTTCTTAGGATGAAAATTCACATATAGTTTGTAGTGTAGGACAGTATTACTTGAATATTATTTTTCCTATTAATAAATACCCCCAAGTTCTTAATTGTTGAAATATACATGTCCACACATTGTATAATATATTTGCTGTTGTGAAATGTTCAGTACAGGAAAATCCTACTGAGATAAGTTCAGCAGAGAATTTATTAGTTCAGTTTATGGAAGACACCCTATTGATATAGTTTAAAGGGAATATACCAAGATTTAGTTGGATACATACTGCAAATTTAGCCATCAGTTGAAATCTACCTGTAGCATAAATCTACTTTCTGCAGTCAGGATTTAGAGATAGAAAATGAGATGTAAAACTAAGAGTTAAAGCATATCTTTTTAATATAATAGCTGATTAAAAGTCTAAAGTTTGGAAAAGCTTTCAACTAAAATTAAACCCAATTATTCTTTTGCTTTTCATTATTGTTGTTATTATACATTGAATTTTTATCATGGGCAAAGAAGTTTCTTTTAACAACATTGCCTTATAATAGAATATGTTGTTGGAAGTTCTTGTGTATCCAATATTTGAATATTTTTGTTAGTCATTGCTCAGAACAAAAAAGAGGATCACATTCAAGCAGAGACTTTTCAATTATATAATTCCAAAAGAGAGAGAAGATCTCATTCCAGGGCTTTCACACCAAGTTGCCTAGGACTGGGGAGCTCGTAACATAAATAAGGTTTTTGTGCCACTGTGTATGAGAAATGTAATTATTGAGAAAGCATGGGACATAAGGATTTCACTGCAAAATTCAATCAGTTTTCAATTCAACAAGAATGTTTTATCACTTACTACATACACAGCAAATGACAATCTACTGTTTCCTAGTCAACAAGACTTTGGCTTTTATTTAATTTCTATATAAAGAGTAAACAAAAGAAAGTCATAAATAAGACCTATTGTTAGGATGCATATTCTTTATTAAAAGACATTTTGTAGAAAACAAAGCTTGCTTAGTAAATGTTCATGGTTTGGCTGTTGATGCTGACTATCACTCTAAATTAGAAAACAGGAAATCAGAAATTAGATGTGCATAGAAAACCAGGACATATGGAAGAGAAATGGGAAATCATTCAAAGATTGGGTTGTTTTGTAAAAATTACAGAAGAATTGAAAGGAAATCATTTTCTGGTTTTGTTTGTTGAGGGTAAGACAATATGGTGAAGGGCTCAGCAGTGATGGACCACTAGAAATTATGCTTCCTGATATACATGACCTGTGACTAGTTGTTTTTTTTCCCAACAATTTCTTGTACTTTATTTTTATTTATTTATTTTTTATTATATTTTTTGAAGATACATAAATCACAAAAAAATGTTACATTAAAAAATATAAGGGGTTCCCACATACTCCACCCTCCACACCACCCCCATTCCTCCCACATCAACAATCTCCTTCATCATTGTGGTACATCCATTGCATTTGGTGAATACATCTAGGAGCACTGCACTGCAGGAATTATAGTTCACATTGTAGTTTGCACTCTCCCCCAGTACATTCAGTGGGTTATGGCAGGATATATAATGTCCGTCATCTATCCCTGTAACATCATTTAGGACAACTCCAAGTCCCAAAAATGTCCCTATATCACATCTTTTCTTCCCTCTCCCTGCCCTCAACAACTACCGTGGCCACTTTCTCCACATCAATGCTACAGTTTCTTCCATTGCTAGTCACAATCGTTCTATAGTAGAATACGAGTAAATCCACTCTAATTCATATTTTATTCCTCCATCTGTGGACCCTGGGATGTTAATGTCCTCTCCACCTCCATACTGAGAGGGGTCTTAGGTCCCACATGGTTGATGGATGCAATTCTCCTGCTTGGAGTTGTAGGCACTCTTGGTTCCCTGTTGTGGTGGTTGACCATCCTAATCTTCCTGTTTGCTGACCTGGGTAAGTCCAATGAAATGGAGAGTAGGAGTTACAACTCTGCTGAGGCTCAGGGCCCAGCTGGCACATGGCCAGTCCAGAAATTCAAGTCTTCTGGGTATACACCAACCCCAGCACCAACCACAGGTTCAGTAAAAGTGACAGAAGAGGCATGTGTACCAAGGTCACATCTGAGTCCAACTCTATCACACTCAGGAACACAAATTCCAAAGTGAACTCCAGAGCCAACTGCGAAGACTGCAGAACCTTTGTGTCTCTGTAGCCCTCAGGAGCACCAGTACCTGGATTGTATCTGTGTTGGCTGTCTCTGGGATCCTGCTGAGGCGTGCATAAGCATGACCCCTCTGATGACCTCCTGACTTTTTTTTGAAGACTCTTAGCCATATAAACTTACTTGTCTTTACCATTTCCCCCTTTTATTCAATGTCTTTTTCTAGTTGCATCACCAGTTAGTGATTGGTAGTAATCCCTTGGCACCAGAGAGGCTCATCCCTTGGAGTTGTGTCCTATGCTAGGAGTTGTGTCCTATGTCCTAAGGTAATACATTTACTTGCTGAGTTTGGCTTAAAGAGTGGCCACATTTGAGCAACATGGAGGCTCTCAAGAGGTAACTCTTAGATATCCTGCAGCTCTAGGTCTAGTTCAAATTTCAGGCTCACAGGCTCATAAGCATGTTATCAGTATCAAGGGCTTATCATTGGAGCATCCTTCTTCACTGGTCTTTGCCCTTGAATTGGGGGATTGTTGCTGTTCCACGGGGGAATGTGACAGAGCTCCCCTGGCTAGGAACCCAGCACTTCCTCAGATGTCATTTATAACTATAACCACTATGAAAATGTCCAACGAATATCTGAACATTTTTATATACCCTATATACATGCCCTGGAGAACTCTTTCCCAACCATGTGTCCCCCATCAATAACATCTTACAACAGCACTTCTCTACTGCCATCATTGAACCCCTCTGTGATCCAAAATGTCTTCATAAATGAAGCCTATTATATTGCCAAATTCAATTAATAGGAAAATGAAATATTTATGATAGGTATAAAGATTAGAAATAGAATACATACTAATTTAGAAAAAACTAAAATAAAGTAAAAATAAATTGGGGTATTAAAAAATGAAAATTACCATAAACCTTTGTTTTTGACATTTTACCTTTCATCACTATAATAGGTGTTGCCCTGTATATACAGTGGCAAGGCAATTTCTTTCTCAGTGTCTACATCTTTCTTTTTTTTTCTAATTTTAAATTTTGTCTTCAAAATGTTCACAGTAAAGTCATATATACAATAGAATTGGGAGGAAGTAATGTTGTGTCTGTTCTGGGCCTCAGGCTAAGAAAGCCTAAATGGCTTTTACATTTGCATATTTGGGAGCTCTGAGTCACCATGCAAGTCCTCTGGTTGTCTTGTTTGAGAGACCATGTAAAGATAACACATGGAGAGAAAAATTCCTTGAGACTATTTTGAGAGGGAGAGAGGCCAGCTCTCCAGACATCCCAGTCAAACATCCAGATTACTCCATCCCCCATTGACATCTGAGTGCCAACTGACATCTGAGTGCCACCTGAGTGTCCTAAGTAAGAAGAGCAGAGGTGGACTCTGTCAGCCCACACAACTGTAAGACATAGTAACTTTGTGTATTAAGACACTAAATCTCAGGGTTGTATGTATGTTGTAATAGCTAAAACAATAGTGTTTATTTATAAGAATTAGAGTCTGAATTCTAGTATGCCAAATAAATAAAATCTTTATCCATATGTTCTATTCCTACCCAACTACTTCCAAATGGGTTTGGAAGTGGGTGGTTTACCAAAAAAATACATATAAACAAAAAGCAATGCATCTTTAGAAAGATTTTTTAAAAGACACAAAATTTACTTAGAGTAATGTACATTTTCTTGCACTTTTTTTCTTTGCATTTTAAAAATAGTAGAACTGTCTATTCATATGACAGTGTACAACAATTCCAAAATAAAGGCACAATAAAAGTTGAACTGTTCTGCATGCAGTGATGACACAGCTTTCTCATTTGTCCATTCTTCCCTCTCCTCCACAGAACCACTAAGACTCCATAGAACACAAATTAAAACCACTGATTTGGAGAGTAAAAATAAATATTTATACTGAGAACCTGGAATTAACTTATTAAAATCCAAATTAGATATCAAAATGTTATTTACCATAATACCCCTCCCTCCAAGAAAGAAAAACTCAGTATATTATAAATCATTGACTGATGAAAAGATTTAAAATTTGTCTGGAAAGACACACTTTGACCTAATTATTTAATTATGGGAGGATTGTAACATTCATCCTTTTGTAAAGACTGTGAGTCATGTCTAACTTGACAATTAAAAGTGATTATGAGTGAGTAGACAAGAGATGCTATTAGCCTAAATCCAAATCTCTCCAAGTACCGTACAAATAAACAAGAGAGAACAAATAAAATCGCAGACATGTCTTCAGCATAAGGAGAAGACAAAAACAAACAAACAAACAAAAAAAACCCAAAAAACAAAGACTTAGAGTCATCTTCAAGTGTGAAATACTGTGAAAACGGCCTGGCAAATCAGAGCTCTGAGTATAATAAAGAGAATTAAAAGGTGCACCAAATATTGTAAAAACCACGTTAGAAAGAACAAATCATGGGTAAACGAAGATGTAGATGGAATTATACTAATTATTTTGATCTGTCAAAAATATTAAATAATCACCAGGCCCAGATGGATTCCCTGGGCAATTCTAATAAATCATCAAAGACCAAAGAGTCTGTATATTACATAAATTGTTCTAGAACACAGAATATGAAGAAAAACTTCAAAATTATATTTAAGAAAGCAAGTACAATATTATCTAATCTTGATAGTGACAGTGCAAAAAGGAAAATTACAAATCGATATGATTTTATGAATATTAATGCAAAATACTAAATTAAATATTTTAAAACATCAGCAAGCAGAATCCAACAGCACACTTAAAAATAATGTACTGTGACAAAATGGAATTTATCCCAAAATGCAAGGTTGGGTAACTAACTATTAGGAAATCCATTAATATGATCTATTATATTAATAGATCTAAAAGGAAAAATTACATGATTATCTTTATAGATGCTTGGAAAGTATGACAAAATTAAACACAGATTCCTGATTAAAAAAGAATCAAGAAGATAGTAATTGGTACTTTCTAATGTGATTTTATACACACACACACACACACACGACATTATATCTAACTGTTTAATGTAACCCAATCATATGTTAGATAATCAGATATTATATGTGATAGCTGCCATATATGTTATAGGATTATATGTCATATATTGCCTTACATATTACATAAAATATATTTGGTGCATTATATGATATGTTGATATCTAATATAATACTTACATGTAGAATTTATGTATCTATATCCTGTAGGTAGCAGCTTACTCATTGGCAAACAGTAGAGTTATTTCCAGTCAGTTCAGGAACAAGGCATGAATACCCATATCACCACTGCCATTTAACATAATATTGCATTAGCCAATGCAATTTCTTTAAGAGAAATGGAAAAGAGGTATAAATCTGTATATTCAGATAATATAATATGTCTCTGGAAAATCCTAGACAATCATTAATAAAACTCATTTAAGCATAAAAAAGCATTTAGTAAAGTAACTGGATGTAAAATTCACATAATGAAATCAATAGCTTTATATTTACAAAGGTTAGGAAGTTAAAAAACATAATGGTAGTAAAAACTTCATTTGTAATAGTGACAAAGAATATAAAACACTTAGGAATAAACTTTACAAAAATATAAAAATGTATACAAGAAAAAAAAGGCACTCCTGAAAGATACTACATTTGACTTGAACTAAAAAAAGCCCCAGACATCCCTGTTTTGAGTTGGAAGAGTCAAAATCATGAAGATCTCACATTCCCCTGAATTAATTTATTAACTTAAAATTATTGCCCTCCCCGCACACTAGCTTTTCATGGAGGTAGATAAGATGATACTAATGTACATGTGGAAAATAATCCTTCATGATTAGCTAAGAAAATAAAGTAAAGCTACAGGGAAGAATAGTTCTATCAGCTATTAAATCATACTATAAAAGTTCTATAACTTTGTGTAAATGTAGAGACTGTCCAAGAGTAGAGCTGAGTGCACAGACAAATTTTTACTTTTTTTTTTTATTAGAGAAGTTGTCAGTTTACAGAAAAATCATGCAGTAAATACGGAATTACCATACACTCCCCCTATTACTAACATTTTGTGTTATTGTGCTACCTTTGTTATAATCAATGAAAGAAAATTATTATAATTATGCTGTTAAATACAGTCTATAGTTTACGTTAGGTTTCATTGTTTGTATTATACATTCCTATGTTGATTTGTAAACATTTTTATTCTAGTAAAATATATATGTAGCAGTTTGACATTGTTTATGAAATCCAAAAATAGATATTGGATTGTGTTTGTAAACTGGTCCATTCCTCTGGGCATATTAGATGGTATTAAATTCAGAGGTTTCACTTTTACTTGATTAAATTATGATGAGGGCTTTGATTTGGCCACATCAGTAGGGACTTACAGAGAGAACAACATGGCATAGGATAGAGTTGAAGTGGTTAAGTGCTGGAGCCTTGGGAAGTAAACACACAGAAGAAGACACAGAGGAATAGAGATGGCTCCATAGACATGGCAGAGGCCCAAGGAAGAGAGAGAGCATGATGGTCTAAAGCTGACCTTATAGAAAGAAAAGAGCATTTGAGCCCAGAGAGAAATAAGCCCCAGGAAGAAAGATGAGACTTATCCTTGTCTACAGCTGAGATTAGAAGAAGTTGGGACCATGGAAACTTCAGAGGAAGAGGAAGGCTTAACCCTTGCTGACATTTGCAGCCATCTTGCTCCAACACGTGACAACAGGCTTTGGTGAGGGAAGTAACTATAAAAGCCAACAGAGTTATGGTACTTGGCATCAGCAGCCTTTTGGCTGGCTAATACAATACACACCATAAAATTTACCCTTTCAACTACATTCAAATACGTAATTAAATGGTGTTCAATACATTCACAATGTTGTGCTACCATCACCATTACCAGCTATCAAAACTTTTCCATCACTACAAACAGAATTTCTATACCAATAAGAATTAAGTCCCCATTTACTACACCACCACCCTCTGCATCCCCCCGCCTCCGCCCCCACTGGTATTGTAGTTTCTGACTATGAATTTCCTTATTCTAATTATTTCTTATCAGTGAGATTGTACAATATTTGTCCTTTTTTTTCTCATTTATTACACTCAGCATGAGGTCTGTAAGTTCATGTTAAAGTAATTTTTCCTGTTCTTTTTGGCCATTTGTATATCATCTTTGGAGGTCTTTTGTCCATTTTGAAATTGGGTTGTTGGTCTTTTTGTTGTTGTGTTGTAGGGTATCTTTATAAGTTTTGGATATTAAACCCTTACTGAATATGTGGTTTCTGAATATTTTATCCCATTCTGTGAGATACTTTCAGGCTGAAGTTCTTGAGTGCACAAGTTTTAAGCTTTCATGAAGCTCCATTTAAATATTTTTCCTCTGGCTCTTCATGCATTTGATGTAAAGTCTAAGAAACAGTTTCCTAACACAAGGTCCTGAAGATTATTCCTTATGTTTTATTACAGGAGTTTTATAGTGTTAGTTCCTATATTTGATTTTTGAACCTCTTTTAGTTTATTTTGTATATGGTATGAGATAGGGGTTTATTTTGTATATGGTATGAGATATGGTATATTCTTTTGCATAGGATTTTCCAGTTTTCCCAGTACAATTTGTTAAAAAGACTATTCCTTTCCCATTGAGTAGACTTGGCACCCTTGTGAAAAATGAATCAGCAATATATGTGAAGGTTTATTTCTGAACTCTCAATTTATCTATCCTTGTGTTAGCATGTTGTTGCTACTGTAGTTTTTAAAGTTTTACAATCAGAAAGTGTGAGTCTTCCAACTTTGTTCTTTGTCAAAATGGTTTTGGCTATTCAGGGCCCCTTATAAATGTGATGAGTTTGGAGGAAGAGGGCTCTGTTAGTTTTTGCCAATTGTTCAAAGATTCTGTGGGGGAATGGCACCCTGTAGCAGTACCCTGGAGCACCTTACACTATGGCCTTGGTTGAACAGAAGCTTCAAAATCCTATAGATAAATTCTGAGAATAATAAATATGGCATCAGAAGTCACTGAGGAAAAAGATGTTCTATTTATTAAAGGTACTGGGACAATTGAATAACCTTTTGGAAAAAAACCCCATTAAATCCAAACATTGCAACATACCTCCAAATAAACTGGAAATGGCTTAGTACTCTAAATATTAAAAAATTTAACTTTCCTTGTATTTTCTAAGAAAGAATGAATTCCTTTAAAATCTAGATACAGGAAAAGACTTTCTAAATATGACTAATAATTCAGATGCCAAAAAGAAAAGTAATAAATTCTACTATCAAGAAATTTCCTTTGCATTGTAAAAATAAAATAAGAACAACAAATCAAACATAGGCAAAGTTAAAAGACAAAAGACAAACAGGAGAAAATATCGGCATTATATATCATATACAAAAACCACTTAAAACCTAAATAAAAACAAAACAAATAAAAGCAAAACTATAAAAATAGGCAAAAAACATGAACTAATCATCAAAAAGCATAAAAAGTGCCTTTAAGTTTAGAAAAATGCAATCTCCCTCTGACACTATTTCCTCCCTATCAGACTGAAAAAAGTTTAAAAGTTTGACAACCGATTCTGTTGGCTAGGCTCTGAGAAAATAGCTACTGTCCTATCCTGATGACTGAATATAAATTGGCACAACCTTTTATGTAGGGGGGTTTTGCAATACGTAATGCAAAATATATATTTACTTTTTAATCTAGCAATCCTACTTCTAGGAATTTCACATCTAGCAATTCCTTAAGTTTCACATCTAGCAATTCAAAAATATATACACTCTAAACTATTTCTTAAAACATTACTTAGAACTGAAATTTGGGAACCAACTATATTCCTATTTATAGAAGAGTGATGAAATAAACTATGAACGAAATACTATGTACTTGTTAAACAGAATGAAGAAAACATTTAGAAATTAAATGATAAAAGCAAGATGTAAAAAATAATAGACAATTTTTTAAAAGGAGAGAAAATATGAAACAAATAAAAAATATACTGTTTACTTTTCAAAAAAGAGACAAATAAATGATAAAAACATTAGCTCATAAGATTGGCTACCTAAAAGGAGTAGTTTAAAACATAATAGAAGGGGTGTGGACGGAGGGGTGAAAATATGATAGAATGGAACTGGGGTTAGGAAAGGGTAGTAGTGAGTTGTGGTAATAGTTTCCCAAGTATAACTTTTTGTGTAATTTTTGCTCTTGGAATCATGTTAATGTACAATAGCAACGAAATAAATAAAGGTGGGGGGGGGGGGAACCTAATATTAAATACTAAAGAAACAAACCTAACTCCATTTCAGAAAAATAATATAAACACATTGAAGGGGATGAAAAAGAACCAAATCTAATTCAAGTATGTGGAAAAAGTATTTTGACTATACCTTAGGTTAGTGACTGAAAAAACCATGAACAAACACTGAAATCTAATTAGTAGGTTTGATTTTTGAGATTTTTTTTCTACACTACAATAGTTAATTTTATTTGTTCAGGGGCTCATATTGCAAGTATTAAACCAAGAATTTGCTTTGATACTGTGGACCCCAATTCACATATTTAAAAAGAAGCAGTGTTCCATGTACATGGATAATAACTAATGGCTCAAGGTTAATCACACTGTAGTTTTTGAATTTCTACAGCATGGAACTCAGAGATCCCAGGGTTTTTAGGTCCTTCTGGAAGTACTAGAGGGTATCTGCACTCTTCTTGAGTTGAGCAACTACATCATCCTTCAGCTTCTGGTTGATAACCCTGGTTAATCCCCAAGCATTCGGGATACACGAAAGGCTTTTTCTCAGTACCATATATCCCCTTTACCATTGTTGACATTGGATGAATCCTGGATAGATTTTTGAACATGGATTCATACAGATCAAAAGAAGCAGTTGCCAAAAATTGACATGTAATTAAAATCGCTTACATCACAATTAGTATTTTGTTAAAAATTTAAAAACTAAGCAGAAGATACTGTCTTGGAAGTAAGGATAATATTAATGTTCTTCTTTGCAATACCACTTAAGTTGAATAATAAATAATTTGTGAAAAAATATACATTTTATAGGTTATATCATTATTAAATTCATATAAAGCATGAGAATAATATAGATGATATATTCACCTTTTTTCAATAGGGCTGGTAATATCTATTTTGACACCTCTATTAATAACTTTTCTTTGCTTCTTCTGCAGGCTCTTCTGTCATGTTTCCTGAGATTTTCTTGTTATGATTCAATTTAAACATCACAAAACTATGCTTACAGAGTAAAATCTTTGGACATAATAAATAGTTTGCAGTTAGTTTGCCAATAGAAAGTTGGAAGATGACTGGCATCTCAAATGATAAAGGAAAATAAACGATACTATTTTTCCTGACTACTTGGCAAAACCTCCTTCTATAAGATTAAAATGTAAATTAGTTAATTAATTTGTTCATTTATACATTCAACAAATTTTTTTTGGTCTTTATTTATTTTTTTGATATTACATTAAAAAAATATGAGGTCCGCATATACCCCCCAGCCCCCTCACCCCACTCCTCCCCCCATAACAACAATCTCCTCCATCATCATGAGACATTCATTGCATGTGGTGAATACATCCCAACAAATGTTTATTGATCTTCTATAAACTGAAACAAATATTTAAGAAAAAGATAAGCAATTGACAATCAGTCTAAAGAGTCTTATGATGAAAGGTGTTCTTACCAGGTAAACCAAAGACATCTTTGGATCCTCTCCATACTAAGCATGACTAAAACATTCAGACAACTAAAACTAATACATCTATTGCAAACTACTTCATTGGTGGGTGCTATTAGCAATTACCATTACCATCACAATATTTTCTAACATATTTTACATGTGTATGATAAAATAAAGTCAAAACCATTTAAGCAGGGAGATATTTAAATTAATTTAGAATATTTCTGAAACTGTAAAGAAATGACCAAAGAAATTTTAAATACTGGAAGGGTGACAGAGATACCTAGACCCAGGGCATGAAGAATTGCCTTGGATGCCAGTTAGTAAAGCCTATCCTTGGTATGGTGACTCCTGAAATAGATGACTTAGGCTGAAATAATTGAGAGGAGAATCTTGGGCCCAGGACCTGTACCAGAAGAGTCAAGAACCAGATAGAGAAGCAACACCCATTTATTTGTATCACAACTCTTATGACTATGAATTCTGACAAATTGCATTAGAAATATCAGAGGCTAAGCTGATGTAACAGAGAGTCAGAAAAATGAAGTGTCGTAAATAAGATTAAGACTTATTTCTCTCACACATAAATCGGAAGACAATTGGTCATATCACTGGGGCATTTCTGGTTCCTGCCATCATTCAGCCTTTCTTATGACCTACCAATCCAGCCTTTCACAGGATTTTGTGTTTTGTTGGTAGGTTGGTTGTTTGGGTTTTCATGGCCAAAGCCCTCTTTTTATTTTCCACATAAAAAGAGGGAAAGATGAAGTCCAAGTATTTTATTGCACCTATCACTTCCATCTCATTGGCCAGAAGTTAGTCACATGGTCATATCTAATTGTAAAAGTGGCTGAGAAATGTAGTTTCAACTTGTACAGACATGTGCCCAGGGGATTCTATTGTCAAAAAAGGAAAAAGGAAAATGGAAATTGGGGTCAATTAGTAATCTCTGCCTCATATATTATTCCTTAGGGTGAATCTTGATTGGAAGTATTCAAAAAACTCAAAGTGAGAAAGTAAATTAAAAAAAAATTTACTTTCAGGTTTCCAAAGCAACTTAATCTTGGAATGAGACATAGGAAAGAAAGAATGAAGACACCAAGTGAACCTTAAGAAATTTGAAAATTTCTTTGGTGCCCATAATTATTTGGTATAATGACTTACTAAAATTTCGGTGTCTTAAAATAACACTTTTAAATACTTTTTTTTCTGTTTCACTTTAACTAAGCTTCACATTAGCTCCTAAATTCCAAAATGTTTTATAAAAACCTTATAAGGGAAAAAATTCAAGTACTCCCACCTGGTGAATCAGTTACATAAAATTTGTAGCTCTTGGTATCATTCAGATTGAATTCCCATTAGCAAGTATTTTTATATGTATCATGCTGATCATGTAAATGTAGTTAACTTTTTGCAAAAAAGAAAAAATAAATCACACAAATTGTAACTGATTAGATGCTACTGCAATCTTATGGAGCTAGTGTTTTTTGGGGAGGGGGTACTGCATATTATCTCTCCATGAATATAAATAAACTCAGCTTTAATTAAATGTTATTTTGTCTTTATGAAGGAAAGTGATTGAAAATGTAGAGATGAGGTTTTGCGTTCTGTACTGTAAGTCTTCTATTTGGATATGAATGATAATGATGCAAGTTATCATCTGCTTGGTCCCAATGCATTCAGTTCAATTCACAAATATTTATTTAACTCCTATTCCACAAGCAAAATTGTTAATGAGCCTCACCTTTTGACCAAATGAAAAGAATAAAGTGAACACCTTTTAGTTTCAGGAGGAACTGTTTTCAGATTCAGCTCTAACACACCAAAAGATTCATTTTTCCTCTACGTGATGGGACTTTTTACTAGCATCACAGACCCAGAGTATGAATAAAAACAAAAGCTTATAGTCATGCAACCTCCTGTTGCTCCCAGGACCAGTAGAGAGGAAAATTGGAGGGTTCTGGCCATAGAGAGCATTAGAACTTAATGATTTTCCTCTTTCCACAGAGGATAGGGTTAGCCGGAAAGTGGTGATGTATATTGTCCTCAATATGTAAATGTATATATATTTTTTTCCAGCCAGAGGAAAGGAAGAAATTCCACCAGTGGTTTCTAGCACATGAAGCAGAAGTGGCACCAGTGAGTATTTTCTTGGTTGCTCCACTTTGATCCAGAGAAAATCTATCAACACGCCCCTGACCACCTTAGTCCAATGCCATTATAGGATTTTGGTTTCGATTGACTTGTTCAGGTATCCATAAAAGGAAGTGTTGGACTGATGATGATACACAGGGGGATCAGGTATTTACATTTGAGCTTATCAAGCAAATACAATGCACTGATCTTAAGAAAAACAGAATATTCACTCCACACTGTTATCACAGTTATAGTATTTGTATCTAAAAACAGTAGGAATACAAGAAGTTTGCATTAGTTAACTTTATATATGTGGCTTACAGATTTTATTTATTAATATGAAGATCTGGGGACCAGAAACAAAGTCTCATTATGTGAAAGTACGTAATCACCAGAAGTGATGGCCCTGGGGATGCCTAATTAAAACCTAACTGAAATTAATTTTCATTATATTTCATCTATATGTTCAGACAATATGTCAAGTGAACTACAAATAGAAAAACTTTTATTTCCTAAACTTCAGTGCAAAAAAATTTGCAAAAATGTGTTTATACTAACAAAAGTCAGATTTGAGTTTGCATTTTGGTTTAAATTTCATCTAATCTTAAAAAAATACTTTACACATTTGAAAAAGTAGAAAAGGTTTACCCTTGTCTTCCAGATACCCAGACAACTCTCAAGAAAAAAATAGCATCTATTTCCAGAGATATTTTATGCATATCAAGCAAATATACACATATTTACATTCTTTTATGCAGGTGGTAGCATACTCTATGCAGACATTCAGATTGTAGCATGAGCACTATTCAACATATTGCACTTTTTTTGCCATATGACAATCCATTGTCGGAATCTACCAAATTTATTTTACCAGTCCCCTATTGCTGGATATAGAGTGTAATTTCCAAATTTTTGCTATCAGAACAATGCTTTAATAAATAGTCCTGTGCAAATATAATTTTACTTATGTAAAATGAATAATATTAGCATAAATTCCTAGAAGTAGAAATACTGGAATAAGGATGATTTTACCTGGGGTTTTGGTAATTAGAGTCAACTTGTCCTCATTGTCTATTGTAACAATTTTTATCCATTCCTCCCAACCAAATAAATGAGAGTGGCTTTTCCCCCAGAACCTCACATATACAATTTGCTACTAAACATTTTCTCCCACTGTGATCGTAACATTTATTAACAAGTACTGAAAAGTAAACTTTATCAATGAAAAGAGGAAATATAGGTGTCTACTGAAATATATTTTGTCCACACTTAACTCCACAAAAGGATTAAGTCAAGAAATATTTAAGTGCTTCTGGTTGCTTTTTTTTAAATTAGAGAATTTGTAGCTCTACCAAAAAATCATGCATAAAATTCAGAGTTCCTATATACCACCTTATTATCAACACCTTGCATTACTATGGTTTATTTTTTACAGTTTATGAAAGAAAATATTTTACTTATTAATTATTGATGTAATTAATAATTATATTAATACCATTAACTCTAGTCCATCATTAACATTAGGGGTCACAGTTTGTGTTGTAAAGTCCTATGTCTTTTACCAACATTTTTCATTAGAGAAGTTGTAGGTTTACAGAAATATCATGCATAAAATATATGATACAGAGTTCCCATAAACCACCCTATTATTAATATCTTGCATTTATATGGTATATTTGTTGCAATTCATGAAAGACCATTTTTATAATTGTACTACTATAGTCCATTGTTTACAGTAGATTTCACTGTGTTGTATAGTCTGTCTTCTCTTTTAATTTTTATTCTAATAACATATATAACCTAGAATTTCCCACTTTCAACTGAATTCATATATATAATTGAATATTGTTCATTACATTCACAGTATTGTGCTACTACGACCTCCATCATTGCCAAAACTTTACAATCAACCCAAACAGAAATTCTGTATAATTCCCTACCTCCAACCCAGACCCTGGAACCTATATTATAGATTCTAAATCTGAGTTTTCTTATACTAATTATTTTATATCAGTAAGATCATACAATATTTGTCCCTTTGTGTTTGGCTCATTTCACCCAATATGATGTCACCAAGGTTCATCCATGTTGCCACATGAGTCAGAACTTCATTCCTTTTAAGTGCTGTAATATTCCTTTGTATGTCTATACCACATTTTATTTATCAATTCATCAGTTGATGGACCCTTGGGTTGCTTCCATCTTTGACAATTGTGAGTTATACTGCTATGAACAATTGTGAATACTGCCCTCTGTGAACATCAGTGTGCAAATTTATCTGTTTGAATCCCTACATTCAATTCTTTTGGTTATATATCTGGAGGTAGGATTACCAGGCCAAATACTTAGATTTCTGAGGAACAGGTTTCCAGCTCAGATTGCTCAATACTAGTGTGTAGAAACACTACTGATTTTTGTGTGTTGATCTTGGACCCCACAACTTGGCTGAATTTGTTTATTAGCTCTAGTAGCTTTGTTACAGATTTTTCAGGACTTTCCATATATAGAATTGTGTCATCTCCAAATAGTGAAAGTTTTACTTCTTCCTTTCGAATTTGGATGCTTTTTATTTTTTTTCTTTTTCTTGCTTAATTGCTCTGGTTAGAATTTCCAGTGCAGTGTTTGTGGCAGTTTGAAATTATTTTGTGAACCCCAAAGAAAGAAAGATTATTTCTGTACTAATTTGCTCCTCTGTGTGTGATACTCTGACTGAATTACATCCACTTGACGGATCTTTGATTAGAGTTCTTGGTGAGATTGATTTGAACTGGACTATATCAGTGAGGCATGACTCAGGCTGAGTCTCCACCCCCTTGCTGGGTCTGATATAAAGGGACGCACAGATAGACACAGAAAAAGGAAGCCACTATCTTTGACTAGAGTTTTCCCTACAGCTGAGCTGCAAGGAGAAAAGGCCTGAGACAAGTCCCATGCCAGGAAAAATTACTACAGGATCCCTTAAGCACGAAGCACCAAGAGGCTGGACCCACAGAGCACATCGAGAGGAAAAGGTGATCCCAGAGAGGAAGGCTGAAACCTCGGCAGAAATCAGCGACCATCTTGCTTCACCATGTGGCGACACGCTAGAATCAACAATAGCTGACTTTGGTGAGAAAGTATTTCTGCTGATGCTTCGATTTGGACATTTCATTGTCTTTTACCTCACTTAAATCCTCATTATAAAAGCCATCCCATTTATCGCACTTTGCATTGGCACTCCTTTGGCAAACTAAAACTGTGTTGAATAATGATGGTGACAGTGTGCATCTTTGTCTTGTTCCAGATGTTACAGGGAAAGCTGTCAGTCTTTCACCATTGAGTATGATGTTAGCAGTGGGTTTTTCATAGTGCCCTTTATCACGTTGGTGAAGTTTCCTTCTATTCCTATTTTTCTAAGTGTTTCTGTCAAGAAAGGATGCAAGAAAGGATGCTGGGGAGTTTGATCATGTGTTTTTTCCCTTTGTTTCAGTAATGTGATACATTACATTAATTGATTTTTTTACATTGAATCACCATTGCATAACTGGGATAAATCCCAGTTGGTCATGGTATATAATTATTTTAATGTGCAATTGGATTCAATTTACTAATATTTTGTTGAGGATTTTTGCATCTATAGTCATAAGAGAAATTAGCCTGTAGTTTTCTCTTGTCTTATTATTATTTGGCTTTGGTATTAAGTGGTGTTCAAAGAATAAATTAGGTTTCCTCCTCTTCAATATTTTGGAAGAGTTTGACCAGGATTGGTATTAATTTTTCTTGGAATATTGGTTAGGATTCACCTGTGAAGTCATCTCATCCTTGACCTTTCTTTGTTGTGAGATTTTAGATGACTTTATTGTAATTGGTCTATTGATAACATCTAGTTCTTCTAGAATCAGTGTAGGCTGTTCGTGTGTTTCTAGGAATTTGTCCATTTCATATTGGCTGTGGAATTTGTTGGCATGCAGTTGTTTGTAGTATGTTCCTATGTTGATTTTCCAGTTCTCTGCCTGTTATTGATGTCCTGATTCATTCCACTATGGTCAGCGAAGATGCTTTGTATAATTTCAGTCTTTTAAAATTCATTGAGACTTGTATTGTGACTCAGTATGTGCTCTATCCTGCAGAACGATCCATGTACTCTTGAAATGAAGGCATGGCTTGCTGTTTTGTGGTATAATGTTCTGTATATGTCTGTTAGGTCTAGTTCATTTATCATATTATTCAAGTTCTCTGTTTCCTTATTGATCTTCTGTCTACATGATCTATCTATTGATGAGAGTAGTATATTGAAGCCTCCAACTGTTTTGTAGAGGTGTTTATTTCTCCCTTCGGTTTTTTTTTTCCTTTATTAGAGAAGTTGTGAGTTTACTAGAGAAGTTGTGGGTTTACAGAACAACCATGCATAAAATACAAGATATCCATATACCACCCTATTATTAACACCCTGCATTGGTATAAAACATTTGTTACAACTGATAATACATTTTTATTATTATACCATTAACTATAGTCTATGGTTTAACTTAAGTTTCACAGATTGTATAGTATAGTTCCTTGGTTTTCTTTTTAAAATTTTTATTCTGTTAACATATGTACAATATAACATTTCTCCTTTTAATCACATTCAGATATATATTTCAGTGCTGTTAATTATGTTCACAATTTTGTGCTAAAATCACCACCATCCATTATCAAAACATTTGCATCATTCCAAATAGGAATCCTGCACATTTTAAGCCTTAACTTTCCATTCCCTATCCCCACCCTATCCCCTAGATTCTGACTTTATGAATTTGATTATTCCAATTATTTCAAATTAGTGAGATAATATAATATTTGTCCTTTTGTATCTGGCCTATTTCACTCAACATGATGTCTTCCAGGTTCATCCATGCTGTCGCATATATCTGGACTTCATTACTTTCACAGTTGAATAATATTCCATTGTATATATATACCACATTTAATTTTATCCATTCTTCGGTTAACGGACACTAGGAGTGTTTCCATCTTTTGGCTATTGTGAGTAATACTGCTATGAATATCAGTGTACTGAACATCTGTTTGAGTCCCTTCTTTCATTTATGTTGGGAATATACCTAGTACTGATTGTTGGATTGTTGACTCATATGGTATAGCAGTTGGATTTGGTTCATGAATTCCAAAAATAGATACTGGTTTATGTTAGTAAACTGGTCTGTACCTGGGTATGATTAAATTATGATCAGGGCTTTGATTGGGCCATGTCCGTAGGGTGTTGAATTTGAATCCCTGCCCCATGGTGGGTAGGAAACACAGATAAAAGACATGGCAAAGGACAGAATTGGACTTTTTGATGTTGGAGTTTATGATGCTGGAGTTTTGAGCAGGGGCCAGGGAAGAGAACATACTGGGGAACACAGAGGAATAGAGATGGCTCCTTAGACGTGGCAAAATCCCCAACCAGAGTGAAGAGCCGGACGTCTGATAATCTACAGCTGACCTTGTGGAGAGAGGCAAAGCCTAGAGAGCCTCATAGTCTACAGCTGACCATGTGGTGAAATCAGAGTAGCTGAGCCCAGAGACAAATGAACCCCGGGTAAAGAGGAACCCAGGAAGCCTGAACCCTGGCAGATGTCAGCAGCCATCTTGCTCCAACATGTGGCAATAGACTGGTGAGAGAAGTAAGTTATGCTTTATGGCCTGGTAACTGTAAACTTCTACCCTAAATAAATGCCCTTTATAAAAACCAATCAATTTCTGGTATTTTGCAGCAGCACCCCTGTGGCTGAGTAATACATATGATAATTCTGTATTTAGCTTTCTGAGGAACTTCCAAACTATCTTCCACAGTGGCTGCACCATTTTACATTGCTACCAGCAATGAATGAATGTTCCTATTTCTTCATATTCTCCCCAACACTTGTTATTTTCATTTTTTTAAAAATAGCAGTCATTCTGATGGGTATGAAATGGTATCTCATTGTGATTTTGATTTGCGTTTCTTTTTGCTTTTTGACCATTTGTATATCTTCTTGGAGAGAAGTCTATTTAAGTCTTTTGCCTATCTTTTGTTTAATTTTTTTTATCCTTTCTTGTTAAGTTGAAGGATTTCTTTATATATTCTGGATATTAAATTTTTTCGGATATGTAGTTTCCAAATATTTTCTCCCATTGTGTAGTTTGTCATTTTACTTTTATGATAAACGCCTTTGAAGCAAAAAAGGTTTTAGTTTTGATGAAGTTTCATTTATCTATTTTTTTCTTTTGTTGCTTGTGTTGGGATATAAAGTGGCTTACCTCAAGGTCCTGAAGATACTTCCGCATTTTTTAAATAGCAGTTCGATAGTTCTGGCTCTTACATTTAGGTCTTTGATCTATTTTGAGTTGATATTTTTGTATAAGGTATGAGGTAGGGGTCCTCTTGATTCCTTCATCTACCAGCTCCAATTAGCTTTTGTAACTTTACTGGCAATTTTCATTTCAGTTATTGTGGTCTTCAGTTCTAGTAGTTCTATTTGGTTCCTTTATAAATTTTAAATTTTCTCTCCCTTCACGAATTTTCTTACATTGACATTCATTGTAAGAAATGATATTCTTTATTTCTCTGTGTTTTCTGTCATCTTCTTGATCATTTTTAAGATCTTTTTATTGTAAAAGCTTTATTTGTTATGGCCACATTCAGGTTTCCTTCATTGTTGTTTTCTGGATTTTTATCTTCTTTTGAATGGACCATCATTTTCTATTTCTTTGTTTGTCCTGTCCTACCTTTTTTTTTTTTTTTTGCACTGTACATTATAATATTTTAAAATGGCAACTTTGGGATTATTCCCTGAGATGTCTGTTTCTTGATTTTGTTACCAGCTGGTAATAAGACAGAGATTTCTTGAGCTTCAGTCCTCCAGTCAGGAAGGTCTGCCCAAGTCAAATGCAGTGTAGAGTGTTTCCCCTGTCTTTCTAGTCCTGTGCTTTGTCCTAGGATTTTGCTTGTTAGTTGTTTTGAAAGCCTTATGTTTACAGGAGTTTGGTGGCCCCATTTTCCAGAAGACAGACCTCCCCCTCCTGGGTGTTTGAAGCCACCAAGCCTTTGCCCAGACTGTCCACCCCTGTTGTTTTTTATACTATTTTAATTGTTTCAAGTTATTTTTTCCTGGATGGTAAATTCTTGGAGGATAGGCTTGTCCAAAAGGACTTCCCCAAGTCAGTCTTTTCCAGTTGAAACAGGGTCAGAGACTTAGAAAGAGGGTGTAGATCAGTTCCAAAGTGCCCTGCAGGGGTGAGGTGGGCAGGATGAGGAAGGGCACCAAGAGCTCCTTCCATGGCTTCCCAAAACTGAGCTTTCTTGCCCTGCCCATCAACTGCAGCCCTTCACCTAACTGACTCTGCCTCCCTGAAGAAGCAGTGTCTTTAAGTTTCCTCTAACACAGTCATTTGTTGTGTTGAAACATTGACCCCTTTCAGAGCAAGGCCCCCAGTGGTCCAAATTCTCTAATCAAAATCTCAGATCAGTGATTGGCCATGTGCACCTCCGGTCTTGGGGAAGAGGACATTTATGTTCCTTTCTGTCACCAGTGAGCTAGCCAAGGACTGCATCCCATGGTGACCTGCTACAAGAGTGGGGAATTGGCACTGGTAGCCATTGCAGAGAGGACAATTAATTATTTTTGCCTCTATCAGCCTCTTCCTCCTGCTCTTCCCTGGATGTTGTCCAGTGTTCTTCTGGCCTCTGGAGTTTCAAAATAGTTGTTTTAGACAGTTTCTACCTGAATAATATTTGTTCTGGTGGAAGGACTGAGTCCTGGATCTCCTTTCTCCACCATCTTGCTACATCTCCCTTCAGATTTACTAGTGTTTGCTTCAAGTATTTTAGAGCACTGTAATTAGGTACATAAATATTTTATTTTTATTGCTTCTTGGTGGCTGAACCCTTTTATTAATATATAGTGTCTTTCTTTGTCTCTTGTAGCAGCTTTTGACTTAAGGTCTATTTTGCCCTCTATTAGTGTAACTACCCCACCTCTTTTTTTGTTACTATTTGCATGGAATATTTTTTTCCATCCTTTCATTTTCAATCTATTTATGTTGTTGGGTCTAAGGTGAGTGTCTTGTATATAATATGTAATTGTATCATGTTTTTTTAATCCATTCTGCCAATTTGTGTTTTTTGATTAGGAAGTTAATCCATTAATATTCAATGTTATTACTGTAAAGGCAGTACTTACTTTAGCCACTTTGTTCTTTGGTTTTTATATGCCATACCTTGTTTTTGTCTCTTTCCCTTTATTGTTTCCTCCTTTTCCATACAGTTGATCTTTTTTGATGTATCTGATCCCTTTCTCATTACTATTTTGGTATATTTTTAAAATACTTTCATTATGGTTACCCTGAGGTTTGTATTACATAACATACATTTATAATCAACTAATTTGAAAAGATACCAACTTAGCTTCACTATTATACACATTCTCTGCTCCCATTTTCTTCTGTTTTTCCCACTTAATGTTTTTTCCCACATTATCTCATTTTATTTTGTGTATCCATTAGCAGGAAATGGGAATTTTCTTGTTCAATTGTATTCTGACTCTTATAGGAATCTAAGAGTAGAGTTACATATTGAAAATACTGGGTTTTGCATTTACCCTTTTAGTTATCTTTACTTCTTCAACTGCTCCAGGCTAGTCTCTCCTGTCTTTTCCTTTCAACTTGTAAAACTCCCTTTAGTAAATTTTGTTGGGCAGGACATTTGTTAAAAAAATCTCTTGGTTTCTGTTTATCTGTGAATATTTTTAAACTCCTCCTATTTTTGAAGGACAATTTTGCCAGATAAATAATTTTTGGATGGCAGTTTTCCTCTTTCAGTCCATCAAATATCTTATACCACTGTCTTCTCACTTCCATGATTTCTGATGAGAAATCAGAACTTAGTCTTATTGACAATCACTTGTGTGTGACAAATTGTTTTTCTCTTGCTGCTTTCAGAATTCTCTATCTTTGACTTTTGGCATGCTGATTAATATGTGCCTCAGAGTAGAGCTATTAGAGTTTATTCTATTTGTAATATGTTGCACTTCTGTCATCTAGTTTGCTGATTCTTTCTTCTGCCTGTTCAAATCTACTATTATTTGTCTCTAGTGTATTTTTAATGTCCATTATTACATCTTTTATCCCCATAAATTCTATGATTCTTTTTAAACTTTTGAATTCTTCATTATGCCCACACATTGCCTTCTTAATATCCTTTTCCTCTATGTCCACCATTAGTTTATTTCTATCCATATTTTCCTTCATCTCCTTCAATTGATATGAGATTTATTTGAACCTCTATGATTATTTGTTCCAAATTCTGTGTCTCTTCTGAAGTTTTAATTCGTCCCCTTTAGTGAATCATATCTTCCCGTTTCTTAGTATGGCTTGTAAGTTTTTGCTGATGTATGGGCATCTGATTATTTTGGTGTGTTAACTCTAAAGATCAGTTTCTCCCTCTTTCCTAGGCTTTTTGTTGACTGGTTTTGTGTTGACTTTTCTTTGATGCTTGGTTTAACTTATTCTGGACTTTTAGAGTAGCCCATGTTTAAATGTTCATCAGGTTTCTCAGCTCTTCTGCACCTGATTCTTATCCTGGATATGCAGTTCAATTTTTAGGACTGACAAATTTTTTGTGCATTTGTTTCACCTCCAGGAAAATCTTCCTTTTCTCTGTTCCCCAGAAACCTTGATTGGCTCCTTTACATTTTGTGCAGAATTTTAACCCCCCTACTGTGGATTTGTTTAAATTCTCTCCCTCACTCAGTGCCCCCTTTTAATTACACTTTTCAATTCTGGGACCCATCCTGCCTTACAAAAGTTCTGTCTTCTCCAGCCTTTTTCACCCTGAGGCTTTTCTGTCTTCACTTTCTTCCCCCATGAGGTATCTTGCCCTAGGGAGCCAGATAGGGTGAATCCAGAAAAAGCTCTTTTCTGTTTAGATGGTCCAGCAAACAGAACCTGGATTAAGTGGGTGTAACAGTTCTGCCATGGTCTTTTCTTATCCTGGGGGCACTTTTGTATGTGACACTCTTCAGTCTCTTGTATTCTTCCCTGGGTCTCTGTGGACATGAATCTCTGTGCTTGGATATGCATGGAGCTCTAACTTGCTGCTATGAATGGCTCTATGATCTGCCTCTGTGGCAGGAGGGACTTGGTCTACACTGCACTGTGCAACAACCAAACTGTACTGGATGAAATGTAGGGGTGGGGTCCAGACTGGATTTTGGTGTTTTCTTTTTCTTTGATTCAGGATTTGTGGAGTCCTTTTCCAGTTTCTTCCATCCTTTGGAGTTTCAAGCAAGTGGGATTTGTCATTTTATTAGCTGATTCTGAGGGGCAGCTTTTCCATGGGATATCTTATGTTACCATTTGCTGTCACTCCTGTTACCAAACATTTTGACCTTTGCCATTCAAAGAAGTGAAAATATATTTAAATTTTCACCTTCATTTCTCTTAGTAACAAGTTTGTGCATCTTAATTTATATTTAGAAGTTATTCTTAATTACTTTTCTGTAAACTGATGAGTCTTTGCCATTTTTCTACTGTACCATTGTTGTTTCTATTGTGTGGTATTATATAGAGAAATTAGCACTTCATCCATAATATAAATTGTAAGTATTTGTATCTCAGTTTCTTGTTTTTTTTTTTTTTAATTTTAACCTTGTTTTGGTGGATTTTTGATTTGGATATTTTTGTATAATGTAATATAATTAGTTTTTGATTAACCTTTCCTTTATGGCCTTGGGATCCGTGGCATATTTAGAAAGTCCTTTATTATTATCAGATTTTAAAAATTCCCCATGGTTTCTTTTACTACTTTCATTGTTTCATTTACTTCTATATTTTTGTTTCCTTTTATTTCCTATAATCTAGCTGAAATTCATATTGGTATGAAATAAGATGTATAGCTGCAACTTTATCATTTTGGGATGATTATCCAGTTGATATATCACCATTTATTTGTTGGAGACAATATTTCAAACCATTTTGAGTATTAGCTTTATTTTACTACTAAACTTGTGTTATATGTTTGGGTCAATTAATCTGTTCCATTTGATTATCTATTAGCCACTAGCACACGAGATGAGTAGTGTTAGTATTCTGTGATATGGAGTCACTAACAAACCAATCCTCCATTTTAAAGGTTTTATTTTCTAATCAACAAAAATGTATTCAACTAGCCAATAGAAGTATAACCTAAAATGGTAAAAAATGAGGCAGGGTATCAAAGAAATTGAAGAAATCTCCAGGGTTGTCAAAGATACAAGGAAAGGGCACTTTTGTACATTGTTGATGATGTTGGGAAAATCATTTGGCAGCACCTGTGAGAACTTAAAATACACATACTGTTTGGTGAATCTAGTGTACAAAAGTAAAGTATTATATGTAATACTTAAACACCAATGTCTATAGGGGCAAAGAAAAAGTACGATATTGCATTTGTTAAAATGGAACATGTGCCTTAATGTTCTCTATGGACATTAAATCAAGGTTTTAACAAGAAGATTGAAGGTGATACCAGTGGTTGATTTTAAACTCTAATGTTCTGTAATAATTTAGCTAATTATGTGGGGGCTCTTGCTTAGAAATAAACTTTAATTTCGTTCACCAAAGAGAGGTATAGTGAACCTTATACTGAGACTACCTTTCCTATGACCTGGTTTCACAAAAAGCATCACTTGCCTTTTCTTCTTGCTCTTTTATTTTGCAGCTCAAGTAAGAAAGAAAGAAAGAAGAATAAAACTTTGGTGAAGATAGCACTAGCAACATAGTTCCTGTAGAATAGGCAGAAAACTGAAGTGGACATTTGGACTATGAATGATCTCTTCTCTGAGCTGAAAGGACAGAGTTCTCTGGAGGATCATGAGGACATGGACAAAGTGGCCTGAAACATAATTAAATAGAAGAAAAAGGAAGCACAAGGAAGTATGAACCTTCAGAGAGTGACAGAGACGGTAATTTTTGGTGAGGGAGATTAGGAGCCATGATGTGAGTAACCAGCAGAAAATATATGTTGATGAAGGAGATGTCAGCCAGGCAAAGAGAAAATGGGACAAATCTTCTACAAGGAGTCAGGAGACCATTTGTAAACTGATTCTTAAAAGTCTGAAACAATGCAACACTTCTACTGAAAACGGTGTGTGTATGTGTGCTTGTGAGAACAGCTGGGGTACAGGTTGGAAAGTAGTTTCCTGTGGCCTCAATTGTCTAGTAATATATCAATGTCCTTTGTTGAAAGTGTGCCTGTCAATAGAGTTTGCTACTCTAGGTGAGAAATTTTGTACATTTTGGATGGTCTGGCCTAGGGGCAAAGCAAAAAATATTCTGGGCTTGGCAGCCAGTTCATATATGTGGGGATGATTTCCAATCTATAATGAGAAACAAGGGACATCATTATAAACAGTTGCAATATATAATAACTTATGCAATGAATAGATATCTATATGACTTGAGATGGACAAGCACAGTCACATACATCTACCCTGAGTGATAACAGAATTTTTTTTTGGTAGGGGGGCCATTTATTGAAATTATTTGCAGACCCTGAATCATTTAACAAAATAAAGTAGCTCCCAGTATTGTGCTTTCCCCCAAAAAAGTGCAGACTAGAGCTTTTGTGGGTGGTTCTTATTGGAAAGTTCTGAAAGACTTTCTCTAGTTTCATGTTCATAGAAAAATACTTAAAAAGAAAGGAAAGTAAGGAGGGAGTGAGACAGGGAAATGTAATAAGTAAATGTAATTGATCGAGGTTTGTGTACTTTTGGAAAAGTGTTTCATACCAAGAATAAAATTGTTAGATTCTCTAGTAAAAATAGCAATTAAGCACAATCTGTCCCATGAATCATTATACCCACCTAGGTTCATGTTATTTATCAGCTACTTCCAAATGACAGGTGTCAATTAATTTGCCCCAGGCATAAAATATTTTAAATATGAAAAGTGTTCCCATAAATTCAAACCTTGCCAGTGGTATTTATTTCTTAAATATATTTTTTAATTCAAAATGATCTGTGTTGGTTAATAAACCCCTCGGAGGCTGATGTCTTGGTCTTTGTTTAAAATCTATTAGCTCAACCCTATTTCCATAGAGTTTGGGGTCAGATTTCATGTTCTCAGGAATGAATTCTGATAAAGTGCAGATGTGCCTTTGCTATCAGTCTCTGGTACAACAACCCAAGCTTTATCCTGACCTTGATCCCAAGATCCTAGTGGCTACCCACTTCTAAACAAATAACAGGAACATCAACAGGCTAATTTAGGGCTGCTTCAGTGGAGAGGGAGTTCAAACAGAGGGATCATGACTGAGGGTGGTAACTCACATCTGCCAAACCTCGGGTTTCCCTAAGAATAGTAATAGCCCCGCCAAGGACTCAACAGATGGAAAGTGGCCAGTGAAGAGGATAAAGGAGGAGGCCATGAAAAGAAAGAAATGGCTGGTGAGGCCAAAAGATACATGGTAGCTCATCCTGACAGTTTTAAAGATCTAATTGTGTACTTTCCCTAAATTAGAATTTTTACAATTGTGAGTTATCCCTAGAAATACAGCTTTAGTCCTTCCCTTTCTCAGCCCAGGAGGTACACCCTGGTTATCATAATCCTGCATCCCTCTCACCCCACCTGGTAGGAAACATCTGATGGATGGATACACAGATTGAGTAGGAACCAGGACAGAATTTCACTGCCTTTGTAGCATTGGAATAGTAAGCTATAAATTGTAATTTTTTTCATGTACATATTTTAAAGGCTAATCATAAATAGAGTAATATGACTCAATGCTAATACAAAATTTAGACTTTTTTTTTCAATAAAACAGATAGAAACTTAGCAGAATTATTTAATTAATGTGGACTGGAACACTTCTAAACATAGGAACCATGCATAAGATTAACCACACAGTTCAGAGAAACACTGGGCAATTTTAGTTATCAACAATAAGGTCGAGATTAAGAGAATTTTCTTATATACATATAGCAATTTGAAATGATGCTTTATGATCAAATAAAGCAGCATATAAAATAACATTAAGGAAAATAGACTTCAAAATTTCATGTAAAGTTTTCATATAAAAATATGGAAAGAAATACTCTAAAAGGATCTAGTGGATAAATGGCAAAATTAAGGGTGAAAAAAGTTTCTCTTTATTTTTCAAATTGCTATAATATATAGCTATAATATACTTTTAAAAATGAAAATATTTCTAGGAAAAAGACTTAAGTTAACTTTTTCTTAAGGACTGACTTTATCACTAAAATTCTTCTTTCTTATCTAACTTTGCATAACAGACCTAATAACCAGCTAATACTTAATGCTCCTCAAATCCAAACAAACAAAAACGACCCATGCTTGTGTGCAGGTTTTATGGAACTGAGCAGATGTCTGAAGCAGCTGACAAGATAGAAAGTGCCTTATAGCAGATAACAATACCAGAACACACTGTTTAGAAATGTCTTGTCTCACTTTGCTCTGCCAGCAAGTTCAGGGAGTTAACAATCAAAACTGCCTCATGTATTTAAACTTTGTGCAGTGGGTCATATAAACATTCTTTGAGTTAAATGGTGTAATAGATCTAAAAATCTCTTATCCGCATTCTCTTCTTTCTGAGATTTATCACGCTGTGATACAAATACCAGCAGTATTTTACAAGACAATGAACTTGGCTTTTTCTAAAGCCAGTAACTTTTGCTGATTCGTGGAAATCTAGAGAGTTATAAAATGGCTCTTGGACACAGTCTTGGGGGGGCTTTTAGAAGTGCATCCTTAGAATATATTTTAAATTACAATAGGAGCATATTTCTAATACTAACGATAACTGAATACACATAAATATTCAAATAAGAGATAAAGTATGCCAAAAGTCTGTGTCCAGGGAAACTATTAAACTCTGACAGGTAGCCAGCTCAGTAATCTTGTGATATTTAATTCTCTTTATCTGTTTGTTTCTATTTTACTGCCCTTTTGGGGAATGGACTAGGGAGTTAGAAAAAAGTTAGAGATGATAACTTAAAAATTCTAGTAATTTCATTGTTGCCCTAAAGCAATATGTCACTGTCAATCACATGTCTGTTGCACTCTTGCCCATGTCAGAAGTGGCCCTCTGAGGAATTTCATGGTTGCTGGGGATTCTTCCCCTCTTCCCCTTTCCTTTTTCTTCATTACTCAACGTGTGATGTCATCACAGCTCTATTAGCTCCTCCATGACAGTAAGAGCACATTACCATAAAAGAAATTCTCCCGTGCTCATTAACAGGGAAGTGACTCAGTTCAGGATTTGCCTTTTCTCTATGTCGGCCACCTTTGCCTGCCGGAGGAGTCCTGGAAAATGAAGACATCAAACACTCTGGTGGGATCCAGTGGCATTCCTCTCTTCAGTCCTCACAGAGTGGGCCTGAAAAGGGAGTCTCCGTTTATTTTGACTCTAACAAAGGCAAACAATGGGTGGCTGTGTGCAAAGTCTTTTTTTCCCTATTGGATCTATAGGCATTATCCAAGGAAGCTGCATTCGCCGGAGGATAATGCACGGGGCCTCTCTCCTAGCTTCGATTATAGCTCACTCTACTTTAGGCCTCCTCTCATTTTCTTTCCGGTCATTTTAATCCTTTGATTTACGGTGTTATCCAAGAATTAAATAAACTAAATTAGAAGAAAATGTGATGTCTCCAAGACATGGAATCCTAAGATAAAGATGTCTTGTTTTTTCTCTTCCACATACAAACTGTATTTGTAGTAAGCATCTTTGGTAGAGGCATTGGGAATATTCTTCACTCTGAATCCTGGGTGGAGTCCTGGGAAGCAGGTTAGGTCTTCTCAAGTTAGGTTCTCTGTCAGATATTTCCTTCAAAGTTTTTACTTTTAATTTACTCTCATTTGGCAACCATTCTCTCTGTGGTGGAGGAACGTTAATTTTCAGAACTAAACTTTATTTTTGCCCCCTTAAAAGATGTAATGACATTTTCAAGGAAATCTCTTATTACATATTTGAATTTTAAAAGCTTGTTCATTGAGTACTGAAATTACTGATAGAAATGAATGCATGTGTTTTGACAGTTCCCAAAGAGGATGAAGTATGTACATTTTTGGCAACCTTGAATCCATTGTTAGGTTTATGGCATTAACCAACTCAATATAAAAAGAATTATAAGAGTAAGCTCAATGAGTGATTTTAGAAAGCTACGTGTCCATCAGCTGATTAGTAAATAATAGATAATTATAAACTGGAGTTTATAAATTGGAAATTGAAAGGAATAAAGCAATCCAGAATTTGGCTAATGTTATTACTGACTGAATTTTGACTCTGCATGTTAGTTTCTCTTAGAATATTTTCTGAACTCTTGATTGTTAATATAATAAATTCTTAATTATTTAAAGGCAATTATGGAGTTCACATGTTCAGCGAGCCCTAGGTATGTCTTTTTTCTATGGTCATTTTAATTTTAGATTGGTCTCTTCAACAAAGAAAGAATGACCCTGGATGTTTGATAAAATTATGACCATACGAGTCTTGTTATTTCTATAAAAATAAGGATAAAGAAGAAACTTTTAATGTAGTTTAGAAATTTTCTGGGAAATATCATTTATCTCTCAAAGTTTGGTCATCTTCTTACTTGATTAAAGTTAGTGCTAAGAAAAATCAAGGTATACATTTGTAAAACTTAATTTTAAAAATGGTGCCTATTTTTATAATGCACTATCTAATTTGTTGTTCCTCAACAAAATTTTGGAAAGAAGCAATGAAAGAAATACATCATTAGCTTGAAGTGTTTCTGTTTTTCACATGTGGAAAATGAATTCATCAGAAAAATGCATGTTTTTTTTGTTAAAGTACAAAAACAAGACGGTTTATATTAGTTGCATATTAGAGAAACTCCATTCAAAATAGCTTAATCAAACAAAAACAACAAAAAGGAATTTATTGACTCAAGGAACTATGAAGTCCTTGGATGAAACATGCTTTAGTTCAGGCTGGTACATAACATCAGAACCTACCTTCTACCTCTCAGCTGTCCTTCTGGTTTTGTATTGTCCTCATGGTCTTCTATTATAGAATGATAAGCAGTCAGGAAAGATAACTGGCAGCTGCAGATTTATATCATCCCAATTTTTCAACATCAGAGAAAGAGAATTTATTTCTCTTAAATCCTCTATCATTACCAATATATTAGCATCAGGAAGAATTTGAATGGGCCATGTTACATTGTCCAGGAGAAAAGAGTTCTGTGACTGATGAGGCTTGGGTTGTGAGCTCTCTTTTCAGATGTAGAAAGTTTTAACACTGGAAGAAGGTGGGAGTAACAGTGTGCTGAGCAGCCTAATCAAAGAGAGTGTCTTATGATTGTTATATTATCAATCTGAATTAATTGTGAACAGTTAGAGAGCATATTTACTTATAAATTGCTTGCCCCTCTGAAATCTTCTTAGCTATGGGATATCAGAACAAGATTCACCACTTGCTTAAGTATTTTAGTGTCTCAAACTAAACATGTCCAAAACTGAAACTCCCCAAATCTGTTCTTCCCATAATCTCCATTTTCATAAATGGCTATTTAGATGAAAAATAATTTATTCTTTTTTTACACCTTTCTTCCCTCATATCTGATTCATCAGAAAAATCTTTTGGCTCTGTGGGTAAAATATATCCAGAATCTAATGATACCCCACCATCTGCATCACTTCTGTTCTCACCTAAGATATTATCTCATTATTGGAATAGCCTCTATTGGTCCCCCTGCTTCTATCATTGATCCCCTACAGTTTGTCCTCTACACAGAAGTCAGAGTGAACAGAGATAGACATACACAGCCATGCATATTCTCAACTTCTTTTTTTTGTCTTTCTCTTCTCTGGCATTTGTATTTCTTAGTGATATATTGCATTAGCTTTCTAGGGCTGGATGATTTAAACCAATAGAAATTTATTGTCTCACAGTTATGGAGGCTGTGATTCCAAAATTAAGGTGTTGACGGGTCCTGCTCTCTCTGAAACCTATAGAGGAGACCCCTTCCTTGTTTTTGGTGGTTTTGCCCATAATACTTGGCATTATCCCCTGTATCTGCCTGTTCCTGTGTCCAAATTTCCCTCTTATAAGAACAACGGTCCTATTTCAGTGTGGCCCATTCTAATCCAGTTTGGCCCCATCTAAACTGATCACATCTTCAAGGATCCTATAGCCAAAGAAGGACACATTCATGGGACTATAGGGGGCTAAGACTTGAGCATATCTTTTTGGATTAAACAATTCAACCCATAATATGCCTAAATGGAGAAAACTTTCTGCTGTGATCTATTTTTTGTTTGTATTTATTTATTTGCTTCAACATGTAAGCATGCTTTTGTGTTCATTACTCTTGGGTGATCAAAGAAAAGTAGAGGAGCATGAAAATAAATATGAAGGGAAGAAACTAGTAGAGCCATACAATTTTTTGTTCTTTATAAAGGATTTAGGTTGTGATGTTGTTTATAAGGCTGATCTATCTAGTTAGCTTTCTTCAATAACCAGGAAATATGGTCATACCATTACCATAGCTATTCTACTCCTACAACTCTCAGAGGGATCTTTCAATGTAATCCACTGTTAACATAAACTGGGATCATGTATTATGTTAAAGAAATGGTTTTTAAAAATGGATCATCTTTCTTATTCTCCATTTCTCCATTTATCGTTGCTCTTATCTTCTGGTAGACCTTGTCTCCATAGTTACCAGAGAACTGACAACCTTGTGCACCCATGTAATTGCTCTAATTTGTTACAGTTAACTGACCATTTCCCTGTGTGAACTAGTTTGGGTTTTACATATGGTATATGTTAATCCATAGCAGCCTTTCCAAGTATGTTGAATTACTAGCTTTGCAGAATTCTTTATATGCCTAATCTCATCCAGCATCACAAATTGCCAAATTATACCCTTTTCTTCTTCAAACAAGTGAGTGGTTTACTGTTTCTAGTTTCCCCCACTGCTCACTCCATGCTTTTAAATTATCTCTCAGTCTTTGCTTTTGAGAAGTTTTACTATAATGTATTTAATGTGATTTTCTCTTTATTTATCCTGATCAGAATTTGTAAATTTTCTTGTCTCTAAGGTCTGATATCTTTCAACAGTTTTGGAATATTCTCAGCCAGTGTCTGTTCAAATATGATCACTGCTTTGTTTTCTTCCTTCTCTTCCAGGGCTCCAATGAAGCTTCTTCCTGGAACATTTACCCATAACCCATATGTTTCTTACCCTCTTTTACATACTTCCCATTATTTTTGCTCTGTGAATCAGTCCAATAATGTCCATGGATTAGAGTTCACTAATACTATCTCCTGCCGTTAAACTCACATATTGAGTTTCTAATAATTGCATTTTTAGTTCCAGTGTTCCATTTGATTCTTAAAATCTGTATCTTATCACATTTTTTCTTGAACCTATTCAGAGTTCCTATCTAATAACTGCAGTAACTGGGCCATCCATACATTCATTTATTTTTTCCCTCTGTGTCCTGTTTCTTTGTATGCCTAGGACTTTTACTCAAATTAATTAATGTTTTATAGGAAAAAATACAGAGATTCTGAATGGTATTATATTCCTCTAGAGAAATCACTCTCCTCTGGCATGAGGTAGAGCTCTACTCTATCTCTCAACACTAGGTAGAGTTTTCAAAAGACCTGCAAATTCTGGAACCTCAATATGGTTTGGCCCTCCACGAATCCCAAAGGAGAGCCTGGAGTCTTATTTTGGCCTCTCCCTTATTAATTCTTCAGAATCATGAGATAGTCAAAAGTTTCACTCTAATTTTCAGAAACTTTCTGCTCAACTTCTAGTCTTTTGCCCTTGAACAGATAAAGAATTTGGCAAATGTCTGAAGAGAAAATCCACTAGAGTTGGGCTCACTTCTTATCAGTCCTTCCTCTCCAAGATATTGGGCATCAAGTTCTAGAAGCTCTGCAGCCTTGAACTCCAATTTTCACTTGTCCATTCCCTTAAAGTTAAGGTTGCCAGAAGCTCTGCTGGCTTCTCTGACTCCTAGCTGAGGACCTCTGTCTGGGTTGTCTAAGTCTTGTTCTTCAACAAAGAACTAGTCTACACCCTTAGGGCAAATTCAGCTTTCAGAACATCACACCTCTCAGCACTGGCCACCCTTCTTGATTTTACTCTCTCAAATGAGGGTTGCCTCAGAAGCTCTCTGGTGTCTATAAATAGATTTTTAAAAAAATCTCTAAGGCTTCGTGTTGCCCATTTATTTTTGGAAACTAGTGAATGTAGTATCAAAAAAAAAAAAGCATAAATTAAATTCTCCACAGTCTTTTCCTGTTTTTGATGTGATATGTTTGGTGTAGGAACTGCATAGATAACACTGTGTTTAAAAAAAAATTGTTTCCTACTTGCTTTTAGCAGAAGCACAACTTCATTTCGAAAGGGAATTCTGGGATTAAATAACTATTTATATTATATCTTGGGGCTAACTTCTAGTGTTTCCCTTTTCTCATTATAGATATAAGTGGAAGCCACAAATGTAATCACATATGTGATTTTTTTTTTAAAGATTTATTTTTATTTATTTAATTCCCCTCCCCTCCCCCGGTTGTCTGTTTTCTGTGTCTTTTTGCTGCGTCTTGTTTCTTTGTCCGCTTCTGTTGTCATCAGCGACAAGGGAAGTGTGGGCGGTGCCATTCCTCGGCAGGCTGCTCCCTCCTTCGCGCTGGGGGGCTCTCCTTACGGGGCGCACTCCTTGCGCGTGGGGCTCCCCTACGCGGGGGACACCCCTGTGTGGCACGGCACTCCTTGTGCGCATGAGCACTGCGCATGGGCCAGCTCCACACGGGTCAAGGAGGTCCGGGGCTTGAACCGCGGACCTCCCGTGTGGTAGACGGATGCCCTAACCACTGGGCCAAAGTCTGTTTCCCCATATGTGATTTTTAAAATAATATTTTCCATTTTTTTAATACCCCAATTTTTTTACTTTTACTTTTTCTCAGTTATTGTGTATTTTATTTCTTATGTCTAAACCTATCATTACTATCTCATTTTCCTATTAATTGAATATGGCAGTGTATTAGAAGGCAATATATCAGGAGCTCTGCTGCATTCCCCAATGGAACAGTTAACAATTCCTCACACATGTGGTTTTAAATTTTCTACTAGCCACTTCAATAAAAGTAAAGAGAACCAGGTGAAAATTATTTTAATAGTATGTTTTATTTAGCCCAATTGCTCTCAAATATTGTCATTCCAAATGTAATTAATATAAAATATGAGCTATTTTACATCCTTTTTTCCCTCAAACTAAGTCTGAGAAAATCTGGTATGCATTTTATACTTGGACAGATCTCAATTTGGACTAGTCATTTTAAGCACTCAATAACAGTATATGGCTAGAGACTACTGCATCCAACCATGCAGCCCCAGATAGACAAAAATGAGTAGATTTAATCAAAATGTAAATTTATAAGTAGGTTAATTATATTTTGAAAGAAAAGAAACTTGTCGCTTTTGGTGATGTTTCAGTAACCTAATAAACATTTTGTTCACTATTTTCTTTAAGTCTCTTAATAAGAGAGCTAGAAAAAAAGGACAGAGTTTATTGAAAACTTTATTTAGAATTAAAATGATCTAAAATTTAAATAAAGGTGAGCAAATGCAAATTTTCTTTTGAGCATTTAAAAAATACTTTTGGGTAACTTTATGCATTATAAAATGTCTAATTTTTAAAAAATGGAAAATAAATGTTGGTGAGGATGTGGAGAACTAGGAACCCTTGTACGTTTTGGGGATGTAAAATGTGCAGCTGGAGAAAACAGTTTGACAATTCCTCAAAAAGTTAAACTTAGAATTACCATATGATCTGGAAATCCCATTTCTAGGTACATACCCTAAAGAATTGAAGGCAGGGACTTAAACAGATCTTTGTGCATCAGTGTTCATTGTATCATCCACAATAGTCAAAAGGCAAAATGTGGACACAACCCAAGAATCCATCAAAAGATAAATGGATGAACAAAATATTGGATGTGTATACAATAGAATATTATTCAGCATTATTCAGCTGTACAAAGGAATGAAGTTCTGATAAACACAACAACATGGATAAACCTTAAAGATATGTTGAATGAACTAAGTCAGACACAAAAGGTTAGACAGTGTATGATTTCATTTCCATGAAATAACTAGAATATGAAAATTCATAGAGAAAGTAGATTGCAGGTTACTAGGATTGGGAAAGGGGGATGGGGAGTCGGTGATGGTAGCACAACATTGTGAATGTAACTAATGTCACTGAATTGTATGCTTGAAGTTGGTTAAAATGGGAAATGTTATGTACACATGTTATCACAATAAAAAATATGTTTAAAAATATATTTTTGGAAAAATACTGACCAATCCTTATCTCTTAATATTTTTTATCCTCTTTACATCCCTGTGAGTGTTTATGCAAAATAAACCATATATGTCAGTAGAATTATTAGACCTGGGCAACTACTCTGTGGTGTGATATCACATCTCTGGGCCTATAATATCAATCTTGTGCCCCCTTGTCCCCTTCATCCTCGCCCCAACTTGCTCAGAGTTACTTCCATGCGTGATAGATGGGCAAGGCCCTTAACCGGATAGAGAGGGAAAAAGAAACCTCAAGAATTAAGTAGTAATTACAGAGATAACACATCAACTTAAATTCTAACAAAGAGTAAAACAGGATATTCCTTGCTCTTTCTTCCTTACAGGAGTGAATAGTGTTTTAGTTTCTGAGAGCTGTTATAACAATATAACTCAAACTGGGTGGTTTAAAACTACAGGAATTTATTGTCTCACTATTCTGGGACTAGATGTTCAATTCAAAGTGCAGGTAGAGCCATGAAGCCTATAGGGAAGAATCCGTTCCATGCCTCTGTCCTGCTTCTGTTGGTGGCTGGCACCATCTTAGCGTTCCTTGTTTTGTGGCAACATAACTCGAATCTCTGCCTCCTCCAACTTCACATGGCTGTCTTCTCTCATTGTCCGTCTGTGTGTATCCAATTTTCTCTTTCTTCTAAGGGACTATTCAGATTGGACCAGGGCCCACCCTCACCAGTTTGGCCTTATGTTAATTAATCCTATTCTTAAAGATTCTATTTCCAAATAGGGTCACATTCACAAGAGTAGAGATTAGGAATTGAGCATATCTTTTTGGGGAAAAAAATTAAACTTGTGGCAGATGGTGATACAGGGTGAATGAGTATTTAAGCAATGGGGAATGGAAGATAAGAGAATTAGGACTGGTGAAGACAAACTGCCCAGTGAAAATTGATAACATTTATTGGGTACCTGTTATGCCCCAGACATTGTTGTAAGATTTTTTACATTGATTAAGTCTTGTATCTTCATAACAATCTCTAATATAGGTATTATAATTCTTCTCAACCACATTTTCCAGGTAAGGAAATTAAGGCACAGAGAGGGTAATCTACTTAAAATTCCACACCAATGAAATGTACATTTTGAATTTTAACTTTGACTCACTCCAAAGTCTGAATTATGAAGGGCCACTCTATACTGTGTCCTTACACATAACATACAATTTTGCCTTGACCTAGACTCAATAATTGTGGTCTATCTAGGTAGCACATCCCATAGAGATGTCAGAATGAATTTAGTTCACCTATAAATACCTATTACATTTTATCTTTATAATTTCAAGGAGTATTTGAATTTCAGAAAAAAAATACTGAGGCAAAGGGTGCTGATTCCTTATGTCTTGAGTAGATAACTACAAAAACTTCCCTATAAATGAAGGCTCTCTGGCAGCTAAGTCAGTACTAAAAATGTTAGGCTTAATATTCCTTTGCACGTTTTGTTCACTGGGCACTATGTAGTGAATGATTCTACTTTCATACTCCAAGATACCTTGATACCAGGCATTAACTGGACAGCACAGTCTTAGGAGGGAAGTGCTTATTCCATTTTTCCTAACTTTGCTCAAATATTTTTTCTGCTTGTACTTAATTTTACTGTATTAGAAGTCACTCCTGCATTAGTATTGAGTATTTTCAACAACTTTGCCACTTCAATTCACCACACTGTAGTGCATCCTTGGTCTTACAGAGGTTTCATCTCCCCAAGTTATAGCTACATACAACCACTTTCTAATGATGACCCTTCTCAATCTCTGATTTTCCTTGTGCATTTTAAGGTATCAGACAGGCAGATGAAACTGATCTCTTTGTCCAAAGGGTGAAGAGAAGAGGCAGGCCAGCCGCTATATGGTACCCTGACAACATGGCTGCTCCTAGGGGAAAGGGCAATATGCTCCATCCATGTTATGCACCTGTCTTCAGAAGACTAGCTACCTCACAAGAGCCAGTGCTGGTTCTGAGTGCTGACTTTTAAACTGAAAAGATGAAAAAAGAAACTGCATAATTTATTATCAATGAGTTCTTCTATACTTGTGTCTTTTGTAAACTGGAAGAAATGATCAAATATCAAGAATATTTGAGATCAACTTGTTTTTAAATAAAATGGCACTAAGGAACTTGAACTATGAGTTGTGGGTTCACTGTAGCAAAGTAGTGACTGAATATAATTTAATACTGAGATATGTAACATGACGCAATTCTGGAATGAGGGAACCTGAAAGGTATAAACTCAGTTTTTCTATCATTTATTTAACCCTGCAAATGGACTGTTGAAATGAAATTTAAAGGGGTAATATGAGGAAGTTGGTAGTCCCTGTTGTAAATAGTTCCATAAAATATATTCTATGGTCAACTAAACATATAGTCCATTAGACTACTTTTTACTCAATTTTCTACAAGGGAAAAAGTCTTCATTGGCAGAATTTGAGAGTAAAACAATATTTTTTCTTAAAAAAAATGGAAATTTTCCACTTAAAAAGGAGACTATATATTTATATCTACATCTATATATGTCCCATTCCTTTTACCTAACATTTTCACCTTTAGAAACATATCCTGGGAAGCTGCTGTGGCTCAAGCAATTGAGCTCCCATTTACTATATGGAGGACCCTGGTTCGATTCCCAAGACCTCCTGGTTAAAAAAAAAAAGAAAAAAGGCCTCCCAGACCTGTGCAACACAGAGAGGTGCAGGCTCCCACACAGCTGACACACCAAAAAGATGATGATGCAACCAGAAAAAAAAAAAGAAACATATCCTATGGAAATATATGTGACACATAAGGATATGTGAACAAAGGATTTTACTGTTACAGTGTTATAAATAGGGAAAAGGAATATTCTCTATATTCTTCAATAGGGAAATTGGTGAATTAGGCTATACCCTTTATAGAATATTTTTTATTTATTCATACTGATGGATAATGACTTATATATTTTTTGCCATTTATTAATTTTGAAAAGCAAGTTGCAAAGAATTGAACATATGATCCTATTTTGATAGTCACTATGATTTTTGAAAATCCTTTATATTTGTAATCCTTTATTATGTATAAATAATGAGCATGGAAAAAGGCATGTAAAGATACAGTTCAAGGTATGGAAAATGCCAAGCAGAAGGAAATGAAGAGGCCATAGGAAAAATTTTAAAAGATTTAACCCCCCAACCCCCAAGATAGATGTGCTAATTCCACCTACATGTTGGTGTTATAAAATTACGTAAAAATATCCTCCATTTGTCTGTTACAATTTCTTTTTTTCCGCTAAAGAATAATTCCATTGATTTTCTGAGTCTATACATGCAGATCTATTGTTGGATGATGTCATTAAAAACATTTGTTTTTACCAAACTAGTTTTTCATTTGAGGCAAGTAAGACTGGGAATATCTGCCATAGGAGGTTTTCCAGGGAGGACAGTCCTAGAGGGACAGATGGCTTTAGATCAATGGATTTCTAAGGAAGCAAATACAGACAGGGATGTAGCCTCAGTTTGCATACCTTTTTAGAAATTAAAAAAAATTTCCCAGCACACATTTCCATCATCTCAGTGGCCTGGTTTGTGTCGTGTCCAATCCTAAACCAGTATTGCCAAGTGGAGTGGAATTATCCTGATTGGTTTCAGCTAAACGGCGTTCTATCCTGGAATTAGGGAGAGGCCTGTGAAACAGACTGCTTTCCAGTAACAGAGCAAAATCAAGGTGCTTAGTTAGAAACCAGGTTAAAGATAGAAAACAGCCACTATAGGATAGATAAGCAACAGTATCTGCCATACCGCCATTTTATCTACTTTACTTAGTCTAGTTTACTTGAATGTCTTCCTACTAATTGGAAGTTCTTTGATAATACTTTGCATTTGTCTCTTGAAGGCTACATGTGAATGAAATTTAGTTAGTATAACTAAATAGTCAACAGTTTTACTATAATCCATTTTCTTATTACCCCATTGTGAAAATAGCCATCTTCAGGTATTGACAGCTTTCTCAGAGAGACTATTTCAAAGATGCAAAGATGTAAATGTGTCATGGTTTCAGTGGTTTCTTTATGGGTTTATGCATGCATGGCAGCGTGGTTGATTCATTAATTAGTTGAATTCAGTGGGAAAGTTGACCTTTAACTGTTTTTAACTGTAGAAATTGTATGTAATGAAAAAGAATGTGAGTCACAGCTAAATTTCTAGGTATCTCATTAAAAACCTAATGATCTCACACGTGATAAAATAATGTCTTTTGTAAAATAGATCATAGCACTTTTTAAATATACACAGTTCCTGATTTTTAAATTACAGTGATGTTGCCAACATTTTCTTCCTCCAAATGACATACTCATAAAATAAGAAAATCCATTTTTTGACCTTATCTTTCCTTGTACAAAATCACAGGTCTATAATGTAGACTATCTTTTGTCTTCAGTTTCTAAATTTTTCTTAATTTCTCTCCATTATTCAAAAGATGAATAAAGCAAGACATCATTTACAGGTACTCTTTTTTCAAGGTTATATATATGCACTTAAATTACTTACCACATTTATTCTTATAATTTTCCAGACCATAATTATAATTTCCAAAGAGGGAAGTTCTGTTTTCTAATCAAAAAATATTGGGGCGCTAATGAGTTCAAATAACAAAACAAATACTGGATTAAGCTTTAGATCAATGGATTTCGGAGGAAGAAAATACTTATCTGTGTAGAGTTATATCATATTTGCTTTTGATATAAATTTTAAATCAATATTTATTGCATTTAAGTTATGCTAATTTTTGTTTTGAAAGTCAGATAAAAAATAAAACTAGCTGACAAAAGCTTATTTTACTTGAATAATAGGCTGTGGGTAGAAAATTGTTTCAAACATGTTTCATGATATGGAAGGTAGAATTATCAAGGTTTTTCCCTGTATATATTTTACAAAACAAAATTTATTTTAAACATTCAAATATTACTAAAAACATATTCAAATACTTGATATTCATGTAATAGTTGACATAAAAGTATTATGTCTCAAAAAGCTCTCCTCATGTCTTTTCTGTGAAAAACATGCCATATTGGCTTTCTTTCTTTGTCCACCCTTATTAGAGTAATTGTTGAAGCCTTTCAGCAATATGTTAAAAATAGCCAAGTATATTACTGATAACTGTGCTTTAGCATAAACTTTACTAATGAAATAGTTAAAAATTAAAAAAAAAATAGACAAATGGTTTTGAGTGGGGCCAAAAATGCATTTCAATCATTTGTATTATTTTTTCCAAGATTGGAAAATCTCAGGCTGACTCCAGAACTATGAAAAAAATCAGTTTCAATGTTTAATGCTAAAGCATTTATGAGAGAGATGCAGTCATTTGAGAAAGCTGAGTTCAAAACAGGGGAAAATGAAAAACACAGCTTCTCAAACCACTCCCTCTTTCCACCTTCTCATATTGCAAATACAATATTTCCATTATCAGAAGATCCATTTTCAAGTCAGAGGCACTGCTAAACAACCTAAACAGGAAAAAATAAAAAAATAACATGGTAAAACAGTAAAAGAAATGCTTTGTAAATCATTCTGCAAAAGCTGCCCTGGGAGGAATGTGATATACCTCAGCATCTTAAGTGTTTAGCAAATAATTTCAGCAGTGCATTCTAAATGCATTCTCCCTCCTTTACCTAATTACTGAAATATGTGCTGCAGTTTGCAGAACTTCGCCACTGTCATAACTTTTCTTGAAGTTCAACAAACCAATGATAATAAAGCTGTCACGAGATTAAAGGGGGTTGCAAGTCATTGCTTCTGACATTCATAAGTAACATGGGAAATGCAAACAAGTATGTGGAGTTATTAGTAATATTATGGACTTTGAATCCTTAAAACAGAGTGTTTAAGACATCTGCCTCAGCAAGGAGGGTGAAAATGAGGAAAATCCAAATTGGGTCCTCCTTTTGTCTAGTCCCAGAACCAGCCTGAAATGCACTGCTCAGCCAGTCTCCTTGATGTAACACCACTATGAAGCATGTGCCTCAGATACCCAAAATCAGAAAAATTAATCTTGATTGTGGAGAAAAGAAAAGTATAAAACATTACAATCAGCCCTTGGGTCCTTTCCTGGGGCCCCTTTCTGGCCTGGCCTCATGCCGCAGCTTTCAGCGCCAGCTCTGGGCGTGGAACAGCACAATACGGTGTGGGGGAAGCAGAAAAACTCTCCTCTGAGGGTTTGCGGCTGTGTCAAAGTTTCTTTGGTTTATTTTTGTTTTAAGTGAAGGATACTGAATTAGGGAAGAATGTTCAGAGAACATTTAAGCAGCATAGTTTAAAAACTATGGGAACAACTTCCATTTTATCCTTGCATTTTTGTCTGTTGTTTTTCATTTTTGATTTTCTTTTCTTATTCTCTTCTCTCTTTTTCCCTCTCACTGGGGGTTAAGGTGCATAAAGAAGAGAACCATTGTGGTGGTGATGAGTTTTTCTTTGCTCCAGTATGCATAAAAGACAACACACTTAATTATCTTTGATGATGATAGATTGCCAAAATACTAAGCTGATTTTTAAATTTTCCTGCTCAAACACAAGATATTTTGTGCTGATGTTCAGGTATAAATTTGACCTCCAGAGATTAGTCATTAAAAAAAGAAAAATAATGTTTATTTGTAGTTGATATTCTAATAATTTGAAACCAGGATTTTTTTTTTCCAGAAAAGTCTAGGCTCTCTGATAATACTGCACATAAACCTTCCTGATTTGTCCTCCTCTCTCTTGTCCTTGGCAACTGCAGGTTTGAGCCTGATTAGTTCAAGGATAAGAAATTGCACAGGAGAGGTGCTGGAGCTTTCTAGGGGAAATAGGATATGGGGGAAAGGGACTGGGTGTCCTGAAGCATTTCTCTGGTTCCAACTCTTCTAATAACTGTAATTATCACCAATTGCACACCTATTATATATCCCAGGCACTGCATTAGGTGCCTCCAAGAAACAATTGCATTTAATTGGGACTTAATTTTTATCTGCCATAATCTTATTGAAGAAAGCACTTTTTTCCCTTCAAATGATTAAACTTGTTTAGAGTGAGTTTTATTTTTAATCTAAGTTCAAGACTAGCCATTTCCATTTAGGGTATTAAAGCAAATCCGAGTAACTGCTTATAACCATGTTTGTTTTATAACTACCTACTGTGAAGATGAATGAACCAAAACGGATTTAAAGAAGAAAGTGCTTATTTGTAGAAGCTCATGAATTCTTAGATAATAAATTATGGCTATTCAACTAATGTTTTATTGTGTCATCAATATAAATTAGCATTGGTTGATGTGTCTAAGTTTAGGAGAAATCAGTGAGCCTAAAATAAATCAGACTAAAATAAATGAAATAATTTTATACAATATATTGAATATATCACTCAAGTGTTTATGTTATCATCACTGGTTTAGTATTTAAGTTTAAAATTTGCCAGGGTCCTGTAAAATTTGGAGTACAAGATTTAGAAACTAAGTACCTGCAAGGTCTCATCAGCGTTGGCTTTGTTAAACAGCTTCCTGCAAGTGCTCCCCTCCCCCTAAACCTCTCTCCATCTGTGGATGAAATAATTATACTCTACATGCCTTTTCAAATTATTCTACTTTGTTTTAAAATTAAACCTAGAGATTGTTATTATGTAAAGAAACTGTCAAATGCAAAATTTCAGAGAAACTGAATGATAACTTTACGTTCAAATCATTTTATTGAGTAGCAATGAGGTGAGCCTATAAGGCATGTAAAGTGACTCAGAAGTATCAAATATAGCAAATGTTGATTTTTAAAAGAAGTGATAGTTATGGGTTCATGTCAATTTAAGGGAATTAACAAAGTTCCAGGATACTCAAAGACACATTGAAAAGTCAGCTTTCTAACTTCTAGAGCGAAATGCCTTCTGAGCATTCACTCTCCCAGCCACGGCTTCCCCTACATGCTCGATGTGCATTTTTCACATGACCTTTTCAGGGTTAGGAATAAGACTGAGAAGTTTTACCAATAAGGGAGAAGAAAAGAGTCAGGCCGAGGAGCAAAGCAGAAGTGTAAATAGAGAATGCAGGGTGGAATGAAGATATTTGAATCTGAATAGTGAGTTAATGATTCAATTAGTTTTTCACTTTGTTAAACTACATTAATCCTTCTTTACCAGGTCCCCATATTGAAGGCTTTTGAAAAGAAAAATGCAAAAGATCTTAAGAAAAATTCTAAGAACCAGAGCCTTTTAAAATCATTAATGCTTCCCAAATAAATGCTGCTTATTGGAAATGATGTGGATGCAGGGTAGATATTGTTTTAGGGATCTCAGGACTTGAATAGGCATAGTTCTAATACAGTAGTGGTGAAGCATTTTCTCTTGGACAGAGGTTCACAAAATATGTGCTCTGTTTGTAAACCATTATTTCAAGATAAAAAGTGGGGGAGGGGATTTGAAAATAGCTAACTAGATACATAATCATAAAACTTCAAAAATAAATAATTACTAAATCGAAAAGAAAAAATGACAAAATTGAGGGGCGTTTTGTTTTGTTTAAATTCTGTTCTGCATTTAAATCTTTTAAAATTGATAAAATAACCTCAGGGATTTAAATCCTCAGATTTAGATTTATCATTGCCATATTTGGTAGAGAAGGTTGCTGGTAATCATCATCAAAAGCATTTTATTAAAAATTTAGATGTACCTACTGCTAGCCTAACATATTAAAGGGGAAGTCCCTATCCTGAATACTTAGAATTTAACATATGTTAAATTTATTCACTACATATTTTAAGGGCATAAAGAGAAATGGAAAATTGCTTAAAGAAAATTACCCACAGGATAGTAAAACACAACTAATGAAGCCTAATGATATGAGGTCAAATTGCCATTTGGAATTAATTAAGATTCTGAATTTGCAACAGACAGGTTTTATTTCAAGTACAAATCAAAACTCAAACTCCATTAAAGATATGGTAAAGGTCTGTTGGAATCCGCTTTAGCGAAGAGATTGGGTTACTTTTAAATTAGACTATAATTGTTTCTATGTTTATGTGTAGATTTGTGTATTAGACACACTTTTTTTCTTTTAGTATGCTGGCTGAGTATTTTCAGTGAAATGTCATTATTGTCATTCAGTTCCTAAATGATTATTTTAGCTAATTATTCTACATGCAAGAGTCAGCCCAGTCTAGTTTTAAATTATCATAAAGTCAGAAAAACAATGACTTTTTTGATAACTTAGAATTAGCAATGAATTTAACGGATAGACATTTTTTTAAAAGTGCAAATCTTGAAATTTGCATGTATTGAATAATACTGAATAAGCAGTCTCCTCTTGTTTATTAAAGAAGAGTTTATCTATTAGCAGAAATAACAGGGGCTCTTCTGAATGGAGTGGCTTTTACAATGTGTTTCAATGTACAAAGTAAGTTTCACATACAATATCTGATTTAGGCTAGAAAGTACTTTGTATTATATTAAGGTACCACAATATTAAGTCATGTTTTATAAGCGTAAAGTTAGAATAGGGAAGATCAGATGTACATTTGAGGCCATTGAATGAAAAGAAACAATAGTTAGGTAAAGTTGGATATAAAAATGTGTGATTCATGATTGATACAAATGGAATAAATTGTGGCTCTGATTTTACATAACTGGGAAACTGTGGTCAAGAGCAGATTGTGAAATCATATTGTGTAGCTGATTTGAACGAGTTATTTAAATCCCCCGACGCATTTTCCTCATTTGTAATGTGAGGATAATTACAGTGCTACCTCTTAGGTTTGTCCAGAGGATAAAAGGAAAAAAATGTATGTGAAGTTCTCAAGTTGGTGTCTGGTACTTACCAAGTGCTCAACAAATCTACTATTATCTAGATTCTCTTGGACTAAATACACCACATAAATTTCTCATTTTAGGGCAAAAAAATTACAACTCCTCTAAGACATGCAATTGAAGAGTGGGAAGGAATTATTTGAGGGCATTCTGTGAAAAGTTCTGGGGGTCTATTTCAAACAGATAGGGAAAGAAGGGGAATGCTTCCGAGTTAGGTATTAAGAGATAAATCATGTTACTTCATTTATTAAGTTTTTAGAAATAAATTATTTCACTTCTGTCAATATCTCAAGAACTCTTTTCACATCATGGTTTTCATCAAGGTGCTTTTTTAGTCTTTAAAACTTTACTGCTTTAATACAAGCAAATGGACAAATGTGAGATTTCAGAAGTCAAGATGTATGCAAAACTCTAATCCAGACAAAAGCCTTTTTCCTTTAATGATAAAGTTTGAGAAAATAAGGTAAAGCTAAAACTCAATAATGTGATTTTTAACATGCTTTCAAATATATCATTATATACCCAGTCTTTGTAATTGCCAAGTTAATGATGTGTTAGAGTCATTTTTTTTTCCTGCCAGTAATATATTTGCTATATCACCCACTGAAAGAAACTGCCTAGGAATCAGTGCTCCCCCCTCCTGGCTCATATAAAGATTATTGCACTCCATTTTGCCTCATAACAGCTTTTGGGGTGATTCATCTACTTTTCTTTCTGATCCCACAACCTAGTGTAAGATGAGTAAGTAACTTGTCTTTGATCCCTACAGAGCAATTAGCCTTAAAAACATTGAATTCTGTTATTCTGGCAATGTAGTGTAGAGCATAGTTTATAACACACGGTTCCTACAAATCTCACCAAAGTATTCCCCCAGAAACTCCTGTGCCAAACATTTACAACTTTCACCAAATTAATAATCCTTAGCCTCTTTGAGAAAACAATTAGAAATGTGGGACTGATTAACTTGCAATAGGTTTTTATCAAAGTGACTTTAACAAAGGCTGAATACTTTCTCTTGGATGGAATTTTTTTTTTTTTTTTGAAAAGGAGACTGGAAACAAAACAAAGAATACAGAAATTTATAATTTGTGAGTGTTCTTTGAAGCATTGTAAAACTTCATCAAAAGTTTTTACTTAGGGCTGCCATTTGCTAAATATTAAATCATTGTTAAGGAGTTTCACAAACAATCTGAATGTGGAATACTGGTTTTTGTTTTTTTTTCTTTTTTCTTTTTGGCCCAAGGCAAACACTTTACATCCCTGTCTCCCAGATTAAAACAGTTAAAAAAGAAAACACAAGGCCCATCCCTCTCTTTCAAACAGGAGAACCACATTCTTTCGTTACTGTATAGTGATCCTCTCAGAATTAAGGGAAAAGGGCCAAGAGAATGTAAAACCAGAAAACTTCAGGCCCTTGCAATCATAGTTATTTTATGGTTCCAAATATTAAAAGAGCGAGGATCACAATTATAAACAGCAGAGCCCTTTCTGTCTAACTCTGAAGTCATCATTTATATTAAAACGTCCCACAGATAAAAACTCTTTATCGTAGCTTTCTTTTCTAATTTTCTCTTCCCCGTTGTCCTTCTCCTGGAAGAAGGTTTTCGTTTTCCTGAGAACGGCTACCCCTGCTTTAGTCCTTAGCAGGTGAGACCCTGTATTTGTGCCTTTTCATAACAAAAAAGAAAACCTGCTTGTAGTTCAGGAAATCCTCTTTAGCATTTCCTTATATCCATGCCTTTTTCGGCAATTGCATTTTTCAGCCAGTTAGTTGATGAGAAATATGTATGTTCAAGACTGAGGCTTCAGTGGTGCCATTGATAATTAATTGTTCTTTTATGAATAATCTTTTAGAGGAAGACATTGATGAAGAACAGCAGGCAGCCCTCCAGGTTTGCACTTACGGTGCATTTCTTTTAGATAAATTGTCTGCACAAATAATATTTTCTGGCATTATACTCTGTTTGACACTCTCTTGAATGCTTTTGGTTGAATTCTTTTCTTCTGAGTCTTAAAAACCTCCACTGGCTTTTCATTTATCTCCTGGCAATGCAGAGTCTGGGCCAAGGCACAGTAGCTCACTAATCTCCTTGTACAACCCTGCAGGTTGGAACTGCGTGGGCATGTGGGCATTACCTTAAAGACCAGTAGTGGGGGCGAATGGAGAGGTGAGGAAAGCAAGAAGTATTTCAAAGGAGTTCTTGAATTCCACTTGGAAAGCATTTTATTTCGTATTAATTTTGAACCTCAAGGCACATGTTCCTCCTAACCACCAGATAAGACTGACCCCAAAAGGGTAGTCACCATCAATGACAGCACTTTATAAAAATTCAAAGGTCATGCGGAGTTAAAGATCCATCACAGTTCTTGAAAAAGAGGAAAGGTAGACAGGAGGTGAGAGGGAAAAAGGTTACTAATGCATACAAAACACTTTGAAGATGAAAGACCCTAACGAGTGTTAATAATGATGATGATAACCATAATAACACACTCTTAAACACTTAGCTAGCTACCTCCTCCACAACATTTTTGGGTTGTTATATAAAGTGGCTTTGCTTCAAAAAATGGCACATTGGCTGAAAAAGAAAAATTATACGTGCTTAAATCATTAGTAGGTGCCCAAGCCAAAGTCTCAAGGACACTTAATGTTTCGCATCAAAGAGGTTGGTAAAATAAGCATGGTCAGCATGAGTGGAAAGGTAAATACAGCAATAAAACTCCTACCTACTCCACCAAAGTTGGTAAAGAAATATTTGTCATTTTTTGCTATAGAAACATTTTATTATTGCTGTGGCTTAACATGGATTTCTTTTTAAAATGAGTCTCATGAATTTGATTAAAGGATAAGGCACATGATTTTTATAATTTATTAATTTTAACCATCTCTATACCCTTCTGATATATGATTTTTCTCCAGGACTATTACTAATCTGTCATTGGTAGGATCATGTCCATTGTAAGATTATTGCATCAGGGTTTAAGCATTAACCATGTATATTAAAAAAAAAAGATCCATTATCATTAAGTTCAAATACGGCAACTAAAATAAAGTTCAAGGGAATGGATGTAGCTCAGTGGTTGAGTGACTGCTTCCCATGCACCAGGTCCCTGGTTTAATCCACGGAACCTCTTTTTAAAAAAAATTTAACTAAATAAGTAAACAAGTAAATAAATATAAGTTAATAAAACTCTCCTTGATGAATGAACATTTCAGTTTTTTCATTGTAAATTGGTTGTTTAGCTTCATAAACTTAAAACTTACACTAGTTTGTTTATAAGTTCATGATTTTAAATAATGAAATTTGATAAAATTTAATTTTTCATGATAATAATGCCTATTAACTAATTTTATTTCTGAATAAAGTGTTTCCTTATATGAATAGATCCTATTGACCAATTTACAAAATGATTTCACACACCCACCCATTCACTCACACACACACTAGAAGGAAGGGAAGGGAAAGAAGTCTACTTCAGTCTTGATCACTTTTTCCATGAGGAAGAACATCTTTAACGGGACACTCATGGTGTCTTTTCAAAGAGGTAGGATGCTGTGGGACTCAGTGAACTTGGACAAACTGTACTAGAGAAGAGATTGTATCAGTAGTGAGGACTTTAGCATGCAAGTTTGTCTGGCTCGATTTTGAGTCGCATGGATGATAGAATCCTAACAAATGCGTTCAGGTTCCTAGGGAACCTTTGCAAACCCAGGCATCCTAGGGCAAGGATTCCATAGGAGAAAGAGATTCTCGAAACGGGTCTTTTTATGCATTGGGGGTGGTATAAAATTTATTTTAACCTGCAAGATGCTGAGTTCCATGTTCAAAGCAGAGCACAAATGGAGTTCTAAAATTAAATTGTTAGTGTCAGGCACAGGTAGGCAGTGTACCAAGAGCTTCTAGCATAGGTAGGCAGTGTACCAAGAGCTTCTCAATATCGTGGTGGGAAACAAAGTCATCTGAAAGAGGACCTGTCACCACTGCAAATTTTTAAACATTGCAAGACATCATCAATTTTTCAAATACAACTCTATGAGAGAGGAAACTTTATGCTCAGGTTCCCCCTATTTCCCAAACGGGATAAAAGTGTAGTGCAAAAATTAACATCTTGCTCAGAGAATTCTCCCAGTTAGATCAAGTTCTCAGGCAATTAGCATAGACTGGCAACCTTTGGAGGCTAAATCAAGAAAGTTTACAATTGTCCTACTTCACTCAAATACTTCTGAGTTTTTGCTACAATTTTGGGAACATCATGCACTATCTTTAGTAATACAAGTATGCCTTGGATTTTGCACTGTAGAAGCTGGTGAATGGCTTGCTTTAGGAGCCAGTACTATGACCATCTTGTAAATCCTACTAACTATTGGAGTCTCAAAAAAGTGTGGCATATTAGAGATTTTACATTGAGCTAATTCTACTTCTGACATCTTTAAGAACTGCATTTATTAACATGGAAGATGGTGCAGATTGTGCAGTTGGCTGAATAAGCTTCACTTTCACGTAGGCATCAAGAATAACTATGGTTGAAACAAGATAGTAATAAAGTGTGTCTGTTATGTATGGTGATGGGGAGAGATGTGATGATATCTTGAACTTCTAACTCACAGGAAAAAGTACTTGGTTTTGTATTTTTATCCCCTTTGGTCTTTGCACTTGAGCTTGTAAGGGGTTTCTCTCCTTGATTTCTCTGGGAATATGATAAAGTAAGGTGTTTCTTCCAATGTGGGGCTTCTTTCTGTTTCTGACATCATATTATTGAAGAGTATTTATTCATGTAATTATTGGAATAATTCTATGATATATTAGACTTTGGGTGGGCTACAGTGCAGAACCTCTGATTGGCTATAATGGAAAATGTGGATACACATAATTTGAGATAGGAAAATAAACAATTAATTTCTTCCTTGGGTACATAATAGTCTTGCAGTTGATTTGATGTACTATTTAGGCCCATTTAAATCTTTTTTGGGGGGGGTCAGGGCAAAAATCTATATTTTCCATTGTATGTTCCACTATATGTACCCAGAAGAGCAGCGGCTTGCACAAGGAGCCTGGTGACAAAATCAAGATTATTCTCCATCCCTAAGGGGAACAGGCACTTCCAGGGGGATAACAGGCTAAACCTTAAGCCTAGTCAGTTGGTTAAGTAAAGAATACAGTTCTTTAAATATAAAGAAACCTATGTTAACATAACACTTTTTCAATCCCCTCATTCATTCTTTCTCTGGGGAGAAGGAGAGATTACATGCCTAAATGGTAAGTTAAAAAAGAGAAAGTGGCCAGGTCCCTTTGCTCTTCCCTTTCTTTGGGAGTGAGTTGCCTACCAGCAGCACATGCTCTGCTGTAGGACACACTTGGCCTCTTCAGCAGGCAATGGATTCCAGGTCCACAGCGCTACCTTGTGGTAGGAATTGAGTGGGGGGTCAGAGAGCACAGAAGTAAGCCAAACTCTGACGTTTGGTGCTAGGAAGTTCAATGATGCTGCAAATATAAGCTACATTCTCTATTATCGGCTTTACTAGTAATGGGGTACTTCCCCTCACCCCTATTTTCCTTATTTTCTTGCTTGCTTTCTCAATTTGCTTAGAGTCCAGGTGGCAAATCGGAATGCTGTCATTGGAGTCCCCAACCTGCCAGTGATATATGTATCGTATTGGAGATGTTACCCCTCTTGTATTTATATATTCAGCAACAAAGATAAGGTAGGAAGCCCCCCTTTTTTTTTTTTTGCATTTAACAGCAGTAAATGGTTTCTTCTAACAACTTTGAAGTGAATCAGTGCCAAATTAAAAATTATGAAGAGAAGAGGACCACTTGGTCATTGGTAATATGATGGCAAAAGTATTTCCATCAACAGAAACTGAATGTCTTTTTCTAATTTCATTTAATGCTATTCTTCCCAATAAATGAAAAGAGGTATTATTAAGAAGTTGATTCCCTAGGTTTAGTTTTTCAAAATAAGGCTGAAAAACAGAAAACCTTAATGGAATATTTTGGTCCAATTTTCTTTTCTGCAGCTTCCACTGTCCTCCTCTCCCTACCCCTTAAAATATTAGCACTAGGCAATATTTATTGAGTTCTGAGCATATTTGTAGTTACATTGTCTAATTAATTATCACAATTCTACAAGTAGGTACTATACATTTTTCAGATGAGGCATATGAGGCTTAGAAATGTTAAATAAATTGTCTGTAAAGGGAAATCTGATAATTGGTAGGGCCAGAATTCAAACCCACTGTTTTCTTATTCCAAATCTTAACGTCGAATCCTTAAACTGTACTTTTTTGGATTATATTACCAATAACACTAACATGTGTCATGACTGTAGCTGGGATTTCTTGTATCACTTGTGATGTTCCTTTCTTTCTTTTTTTTTTATCTGCATAATATAAATTACTGCAGAAGGAGGTCAGCTTCTTTTGATAAAAGCATAGGTAACTATATCATAATCCCAGGTCCCATTGCTTTTGCCTCATGAACCTTGAAGTTTCTATGATTGCTAGCTATGGAAGTGATTTTTTATACTAGGAGAAAATACAGTGGCAGTCTAGAAGAATTTATACATTCTCTGTCTTGTTTCTAGAATAAATCAGACAATTATCTTGAATAGTCTGATACAAGATCTGTTCACAAGGACAGTAACTGTAAAATGATTATAGAACTTCTTTTGGAAAACTATAAATAATGATTTTACAAAACAAACTTTTCTAAGATTATTATGAGGAAAGTAGATAAAGTCTTTTGAAAGCAGCATGAACCACAATTTGGGGTCTCTCCCATTTGTTCCAAAATCAAATTTAGTAGAAGACTAGAGATTACATTAAAAATTTAACTTCATGTGCTTCATTCTTTATCAAAATTGAAGTTGCCCATCATACACAGACTAATAGTTTGCATGAAAAATGCAGTTTATAATGTATTATGAAATACTGCTAAATGCTTTACACCCTTAAAAGTGTTTCCTTTCAATAACACAATCCAGCATACATAATTTAAAATCAATGCCTATGCTAAGTGTGTACAATTAGATTTTATTTCAGTTTGTCATCTCATAGAGGCCACTGAACATTTTTTCTCTGATATAAAAGAAAAGAAAAAGAAAATTGCTCTCTTATGCTTTATGATACATTGTGACATACTTCATTTTTGTGGCGCTTTGGGGGCAGATGGGATCCTGCTATTTATTGCCTGCATTACTTACCATGAGTCAGAAACCAGGTGTCATTAAAAATTCTCAGCAACACTTGGAGGTGTTATTTGCCTTATTTTATAGAAAATAAGCTCAGAGAGTTTAAATAAAATGAGGACGGTTGCACAGCTAGATATCAGCCAGAGGGTTCATATCTAATTGTTTCTGGCTATTCTGGCTTGCACAGTCTATTCTTTTATCCTCAAGGCTATTTTACCTCCCAATATGCTGAGGATCATATCTTACTAACTTGTCCTTGGTAATCCAAAGTTGCTACCTCCTCCTTTTTTTTCCTTTACAATTTCCATTATTCTTATGAGGTTTTTTTTTATCAAGTGTAATTTCAACTTTATAATCTTCAGTTGTATCTCCAGGGTCATTGTGACTACTATACTGGATTAAGGAATTGAATCTTGATGAGATTATAGATTAAGAAGCTACAGGATAACAAGATAAACATTTGAGAAGTTTTGTCTTCCAAGTAGAAATATATATATCTTAAGCAGAGATATGGGCAAGAACAATATGGCAACTGCCTTGCATCTTTGAGTGTAGACTACTTCAGTATCATAATAATTAAGCTGTTTGGCAAGTTGCACTTCAGTCTTTTAGAATTGGTTAAATTTTAATACACCCCTAAGGTCAATGAACAAACTCTTTCCAAGAGAATGGATTGGTGGTCCCTTAGAAATGATTTTAAATTTTTTAATCATGTAGGACTGTACTTAAAGTATGAAAAATGTTTCTACTATCACTATCACCAAGTTTCCCTTTCTTTAATTGCTCTCTACTTAAAGAAAAAAGAACTGATTCAGTTATAAATTCAGCAGATTTTGAGTTTTGCTTTAAATTTAGGAGGTTGTTGTATGAGAACCCTAGAATTAAATGATCTAAAAAGAGTTAAATTTAAAAATATGCAATTAAATTATGCGTACATTCTCATGAGAAATAATTTAACAAGCATAGTGTTGGTTTTTTAAAAAAGTGTTTATACGTAATTGTCATACAGTCTGCAAGTAATAGCATTTTTGTCATCTTCATCTTATTTCCCTTATTTATATAGTACATTGTTGTTGTTGTCATATAGTATCATAGTCTTTCCAGGGAAATGGTGACAAGTAATGGTAACAGCAGACACAATTGACTTGTTTCAAACTTTATTTTGAATGCCCCAGTATTTAATCAAGTAGTATGTTTAGGGGAGGCTTCTGGTAGATACTTTGATAATATTAAGAAGTTGTCTTAATATTAGCTTAAGAGGGGTTCTCTCTTCAAAATCAGAAATGGCTATTAAATCTTATCCAATATATTATCATCATCTGTTAAAATAATAATTTTAACATTGCATCTTATAGCAAAAAGCTATTATGTAAATGTTCTGTTTCTGGGATGAAACAGGGTCATGATGTATTAACCTTTTAGTATTTTCTTGTATTTCAACTGCTGCATTCATTTTTTCCCATCTATATTCACAACTAAGTTGGGGCTAGAGTGTGTGTGTGTGTTCTTTAATCACTTTGTCAGGTTTTCCCAGCAGAGTTATGTTAGTATTGTATAATGAATTGGGATATTTACATAACTTCCTGTGCTTTGGAAAAATTGAGATAAATACCAATTAACTATTCTTTAAAGTCTTTGTAGATCTCACCTGTAAATCCAACTTGGTCTGGTGCCTTAAGTAGGTGGTTGACTTTTAAATTTCTTTAGCAGTTATTGGTTTATTCAGTTTTACAACTTTCTTTTGCTTGGGTCAAATTAGATAATTTATGTTTTCATGGGAAACATTCCTTTTATTTTTGGTTATGAATTGTATTTGATATAAGTGCCTCTATTCGTGTTAGAGTTTTTTCTTTTTTTTTTTTAAGTACCAGGGTTGGAGATTGAACCCAGGACCTCATCTCTGGTAAGCTAGCCCTCAACCACTGAGACACTTCGGCTCTCCTGAGTTGTTTTTTTGTTTGTTGTTTGTTTTTAGGGGGCATCAGGGACCGAACCCAGGACCTCCCATGTGGGAAGCAGGTACTCAATTGCTTGAGCCAGATTGTTTACGTCTGTTCATTTTTTTTTTTTTTTAATCATCTGGTCAGAATTACAAAAAGAAAAAACTCAGCTTGTTTTATTCTAGTTCATTATTTTTTACATTTAATTAATTTAATCTAATTAATTTGAGTTTTTTCTCTATTTTTAGGTTCTTGGGTTATATATTAGCTTATTACTTTTAAACTTTCTTGTTTTCTTGTATTAAAAAAATATGTTCACTTCTCTGTTCTTCCATTACCAATTGGCTAAATCCGATGCTTAAATCATCTGGAAATTTAACACCAATTCATTACAAGTTGTTATTTAACATGGTGAATCAATAACCATTATACTTAACTATAAGTGTTAATATATGTTTTACTGCTTTTATTTTATTATATTTTCTTGACCATTTTTGGTACTTCATGCCTTCCTTTTCTTTGGATTCATATTTAAATTTAAATGTGTTTTGTTATTCTTTCAGTATTGTCTATTTTTAAAAAACATAGTAAATGATTTCATTTTTAAAATGTCTAGAATTTCCTAACACTTGAATATTAATTTAACTTTATTATATGGGGTTTGGGATTCGAAATAATTTCTCCATTGTCTTATAACCTCTGGTCAATGAGAAATCTACTATCAGTCTGATAATTAATCTTTAATAGATAGCCTTTTTAAAATTGTCTTTATTTCTATGCTAAGATTTTATTAACTTTTATTGGTGTTTGAAAACCCCACACATATTTCAGTATTAGTAGTTTTTATTTTGCATAGAAAGTGGTAGGTCCTTTTGATCTGAAATTGCTCTTCAACTCCAGGATATTTTCTTAAAGTATTTCTTCATTTTTTAAATTATATTTTGTTTTAATTTCCCCTGAATTTTCTCTATGGTCTCCTTCTTGAAATCCTATATATAAGTATAAAACATTCTCAATCCATCATCTGAATTTCTTGAATTTCTCATAGTTTTCAACACTTTATCTTTTTTATGACTCACTGTAGAGGAGTATCTTTCAATTCACTCATTGGCTCTGTCATTGTGTCTGTTCTCTTTCTAAGCTTCTCTTACTTTTTCGGTACTTATTTTCCTAATCAAATAATTAAATTTCCAATATAATTATTTCTTTCCCAGCATATCTGTCTTGCATTATGGATGTTATCTCTCTTTGAGTATCTCTAAGGATAAGCACCATACTTTTTTTCTTTTTAAACATATCACCTCAAGTTTTTGAAAGTTTTATAATTCTCCGTAATGATGCTGATTTTCCTCACATTTTGTGATGTTTGGTTTTCCGGTTGTGTTTTGTCTGAAAAGACTTTTGCTTATCTTTATATGCATATTATGGATATGGGAGCATATCTTGAGTTGACTGAGGAGAAAGCACAGGCATAGTACTGGTGGCAGAAACTGTTAGCTGGTGTTCTTTCTTCATAACTCTTGTAGGGTCTATGGATCTCTGGGCACACTATTTCAAACTTCTAATATATTCATAATAAAGATTTGCTTCACTTTAACATATTTAGATACTTCAAATTATCAACTGAAGATATTTTAATGGATTGGAATATTAATATAAGATTTACTTTTATAATATAATCAAGTTAAAGCACAATTTATTGGACTGTATGGTAGGTAGAACATTTCCAGTCTTTATAATTGAAAAAAATTAAGTCTGAATTCTAACTTTCTGGGCTTATTTCCTTACCAGTAAAATGTGGTTATAATAGTAATTAGTCAATATTTTATATAGACTTGAAAAGACGTGACAAATGTTATATCCAGAACAGTGAATAGATTAGTGCTCGGCTGATGTTTGTCATCTTCCCAACGTACATTTGGGTATATAAAAATGGTGTAATTTAGTACATTGAAGTCAGTTTTGCTAAGACTGGTGAAGAAGAACATTCTGCAGTAATGAGGTTAAGTTTATTAACCTCACAGGTAGATCTGCTGTTACATAGAAAAACATACTTAATTCTTTCTTTGATATTTATGACTGGATCATTGAAAACAATAAAAAATAGCTACATAAGAAGCCATCAAAATCTGGTTGTCAATTGGCAGAAGTGAGTTTCTAGGCAAATATTTAGTGAGTGACTGTTATGCCCCAGGTCCTGTTCTATGTTCTGGAAAGGTGAAGTATTAATAGATGTTTATTCTCATTGGTACCAATTAATATATTGTTCAGGAAAGATAAGCAGTAGATTCAATATCCACATCTGCCACTATTTCTGAAATTAGTATGTCATCAGCTTGCCAGTGTCTTCTATGGGATACTGGAAATGCCCTTTATCCATAAAATATCATCACATGTTAAATGTAGATATCCATGCTGGAATATTCATACCATTGTGTTTAAACTTGCTATTGCATTCTCGCAGTATTCTGTATAAAATGTCAATATTTAGTGAAATGCTAAGCGTTTAGTGAAATGCTGATCAAGTATTCATTTAATAATCTTTCTTTGTGTCAGTAGAGATAGAGGAAAGCCTGGGGAAAAAAGCTAATAATTTGGAGTGTAGTGAACAAAGGAGATATAGCCTAGGCCTATATGATTGCAAGGACTGAACTGAATACAGATTTTGTCACGTTCACAACTGCCCTATTGAACTCTTTTGGGTATTTGACCCATTTACGGCCATATGTAAGCCTCTGAACAAATTAGGAGCCCCTTCCCATACCACTGCCTACCTGCTGAGGAATTAGGAAGATCTATTCTGATATTTGACCTGTTATCCCCTTTCAAAGCATGTGAGCTTAACAAAACTATCTCCACCTCTTTGCCCTAAAACAAGATATTTATTAGATTTCTTATAAAGGATACCAAGTAGCGGAGAAAATATGTGGTTAGCTGTAGGCAAAGCGATACCAGATGCTGTCCGATTGACCTTGTGGGTTCCTTGAAGCATCACTCATCAGTTTCTGCCACAGTCATGCTGACTCTTCCACAGCTTCATGAAATTGCTGGGAAGAGTGATCAGAGAGTTCAGTTGACAGGTGACATGGAATTCTAGTTCACAATTCTGGCAAGTTCCATTAGGATCTCTTTGGGCTATCTATGACAAAATTGTCCTTGGCCTATGCCTCTTCCCTTCCTTTAACAGTCATTTCCTTCTGTAGGTAAGCACAGCAATCATTCTTTAAACCAGTAACAAGCAAGAATTGGGCAGAGGACACCAATATTTTCTGGACATTAGAAACATGAGAAGTCTGTGATGAGTTGCCTCTCATCCAAGCAGCAACTTCTCAAATTGGCATGGAGATATAAGGAGATGTTAGGAAGTTGAGATTGCACAATTTATCCAAGGAACACAAAGTCCAAGAGAACAATAAATCACTGTTCCCATAATCTCTTGAGACTTAAACCAGGACATTTCTTCGTTTACAAAGGTAAAAGGCAAAGGGCAGGAGGATGTAGCATTATGAATGTTCTGAAAGAAAATGTCAGAGTGTGCTTGATTGATAAGCATTTAAAACAGGCTTCTTGGACAGCTTCAGGTGTGTCATTCACTAATTCTCTCCTGTCTAGAAGGAAGGGTGTATCAAGGACTTTCCTCTTTAAAGAGGAGTAATGCTAGGGACCTACAAATAGATGTGTTTTAGCACAAAGTCCTTAAAAATATTTTCTTATAGCTTATAGATTTGATTAGAATCTTCTAAAATATGCCATAGTTATTATCTGTTTTTGAATACTACTTAAGGGAATCATGAAGACCCATTAAAAGCAATGTTCATTGCATTCTTTTTTTTCATATAAAAATATTGTTCCCTTGTTATATTAGTCAAATAGGCTATGCTGTGCTGCATAACTGAAATATCAATGGCTTCACATTCAAGAGCTCATGTAAACTCTGCTGCCTTTTCAACGTCTTCCCAGGGTAGCTCTCAAGTGATGACTCAGGGATCTAGGTGCTTCTATCTTTGTCTTTATGATCTCAACATGTGGCTTTCTAGTCACCTTGGGAGGAGAAAATGGCAAGTGTAGGATTCACGTCTTCATTTGAGTGCCTTGATTTATAAATGACACACATTATTTTTGAACACAGAAAAAAATCACATAACTTTAGCTGAAAGGGCCTGGAAATGTTCCACATTATTTCCCATATCTTTAAATCATTATTCTGTTATTTACATAGGAAATGATAACGAGTAGTAAACCTGATGGTTTTGTTTAAAGAATCCCATCACCCCTAGTGATGATTAATAATAGAATGATTCAGAGAAAAAAGGATTCCATATGAATCTATCACATAAGTTGCAATATATGCTTCTGACTAAGAGATGAGTGATAATAACAAAGAATATTTGGAAATTTACTTTGAAGACTGGGCTTTAAGAAGAGAATCCCAAGGAATAATTCTCCATTAATTTATTAAAACATAAATCCAACCAAATGCATTCAGTTTTCTCCCTTCATTCTTTGATATCTGAGCAACTTCCTTTTTACCTATCTTCTTTCTTAAACAAATTTTATTTTTAAATTTAGATATACTGTTTTATTTTTTAAAAAAGATACTTAGATTACATAAATATTACTTATAAAATATAGGGGATTCCCATGTGCCCCACTCCCTAGCCCTCCCACATTTATCCACATTAACAGCATCCTCCCTTAGTGTGATAGATTTGTTACAATTGATGAACACATTTTGGAGCATTGCCACAAAGCATGAAGTATAGCTTATATTGTAGTTTACACTCTCTTCCACACATTTTCATAAGTTATTACAAGCTATATAATGGCCTGTATCTGTCATTGCATTGTCATTCAGGCCAATTCTCATGTCCCACAAATGTCCCCAAATTACACCTCTCCCTCTCCTCAGAACCTCCAGTGGCCACTGCCTCCACATCAATGATAAAAGTTCTTCCATTGCTAGAATCACAATAAGTCTATAGTAGAATAATAGTAAGTCTACTCAAGTCCATTGTTCCTTCCCCAATCCGGAGGATTCTGAGATGGTGATGCCCACTCTGCCTCTAACTGAGAGGGGGACTTAGATCCTATGGGTCAGTTGGATGGGACTATCTTGCTTGCAGTTGCAGATTCTCTCTGTTCCTTGAGATGGTCATCGTCCATCGTCATCTCCTTGTTAGTTGTCCTCGGTGAATCCAATGAACTGGAAAGTAGGTATTGAGACTCTGCTGAGATTCAGGGCCCAACTGGTACATGGACAGTCCAAAGATTTAAGTCTCTTGGACGTATACCTATCAAGTCTAGTACTAACTATAGGCTCAAATAGAAAGGGCAGAAAAGCCATGTGTATCTTCTTGATGACTATAACACTCCTCAGAAGTCCTACTTTCATTTCCCCTCTGAACTTCTACGTGACCTCCATGTTGCCAAATCGATGGGCATTTTTCCTCTTCATCTTACTCACCTTTCCTTTTTCCCTAACATGGGGCAATTCTTTTGGACCACTCCAATTTCAGAGATCCTTGTAAGGCCATCTAAAGCCTTCACTGAGACAACATCATAGCCTAACTTCTTCCTTTGACAATTAGGCACTCTCTCTTCCCTTTTACAGGGGTTCACTTTCTGGATGCTAATCTCCTTCTCAAAGTCTACTTCCAAAAGAATCTAATCCATGACACTGGCTTAATCCTTTTTTCCAGTCTCAGATTAAAAGCTACTTTCTATGAGAGCATTTTCCTATGTGCCCATTCTACAGTGTCCTGGGCCCCTCCCCCAGATATGCCCTATTGCTTTTATTTATATTTCTTATCACACTTTGTTATTATATATTTATACTATCCATTTCTTTGCCTTTTAAGGAGCAAGGAAGAAACAATGTTTATTTTGTTTACCAGGGTATCTATACTCAAGGCCTAAGACATGGCTTCAATGATTGCAAGAATGGTTGCCCTGCCATTGCTGGCACCCTGTTGTGGTGAAAGTGGATGAGAAAAATACAAGATACCCTCTACACTAGCATTTTCCAAAATATGTTCTGGGAATATGATATTCCAGGATATTGTACACATATATACACATATGCATATATACATATATACACATATATATATATAGATGTGCATATATACATGCATAAAGATATATAAATATATATATATCATCACTACACTTTCCCAATTACCCCATCTAAGAATTCCATCAGCTTCCTTTGGGACCCTGATTGACCAGACATCACTTCGGAACACTTCTTCACATAATAACTTTTAAAGTCCTGTAGAACACCAGGTTCCTAATAGCAGAATTTTAGAAACACTGAATTAGATCTCAAAGAACTTTTCTATTAGAACACTCAGACAATGAACATGACTGTAATCTTTTTCTGAAGGATCACAATCTATATTGTTTCTGAGTGAAGGTAATATTTGCCATATGTTCTTTATGATGGAAAAAATTTTCTCCAACCAGCTCCTTGCATGAATGATCAATTGGATTTTTTGAGTATCAACTACTTGTTTACATTAAGTGCATAATAATGTCATAAAACAATGACAAGTTTTACAATTTGGACAAAATGGATTTTAATGAAGAGATTAATTTCTTGTCCTTGACTGATTAAATAGTAAATGACAGAAGTTTTAGATAATTTGCTGCAGAAAAACGGAAAGCAGAACATACTTGCTAGTTTCAAATCATGATAATAAATAATTATGTTTAATAATTTTTATTAAATGATGAGCTTCTCAAAGGCAATAAAGAGAGTTGTTCATCATTGGCTGTCTGAATAAGCCTAATATCTGGTCCATAGTAGGCATGTAATTAATATTTATTGAAATAAATATATGAAAAAATGAATTAAACTTTTACAGGCTTTATTTAACTTTATTCCATTGTAGCATTATTAGATAGGCAGCATAACTGTTATTAAATTCTTTTAGCAAATGAGACAAATTCAGAGAGTTTAAGAAAGTCAGGTCTTAGATTCTTGGTTGAGATGAACAGAGAGTCACTCTGTATAGCATGACCAAAAGGGGAGTTTTTCAGAAGATACAAGAAAATTTCAGCACAAAGGGAGCCAGAAATAAAGCCAGGACTCAGGGGAAATTGGAAAGTCACAAGATAGGTAATGATACACTTGCTCTGCCTCTCTCTCTGTCTCTAATTCTCTGTTTCGGGCTTGCTATCTCTCTTTGGCTACGTGCTCTCTTATTCCATCCATTTTGGTCATCTTCCCATAGAATAACTCTCTGCTTCCTCTTGGTTACTGTTACTTAATGACTTTGGTTTCCCGATGTATTTGCCTTGTCATGGTTCCAAATTGGGCTTTGACAGACTCCATATGACCAGGAGCTATGGCCAGCTGAATAAAGTCTTTTGATTCTAATTATGGTAAGAAAATCTGTTACCAATAGACCAGCCTATGAATGTGGGCCCTTTTGATCAGGTGTCTACCAGGTACAATTATCTATGGGCTTGAGATCTCATCGATGTGCCACTGCTGACAGACAGTAAGACACACACTAGGCCAAGTTTACACTGCTTTTAAGTTAAGTACAACTAAAGAGCAGAAATTTCAATTCCTGTTAGAATCCTCATTCAAACCCAACATGAGTAACAAGCAAAGGCTACATTCTTGGAAATGTGCTAGGCGCCAGACTCTAACTCTGAGTAAAACCAGACTCTATTGCTATCCTCAAGAATGTAATAAGGGAGGTAAAGTGTAAAAATCAAATAAATGTGATAAATACAATGAAGAAAATGTACAGGGGAGCCATGAGATACAGGCAAGGGACTGGACCCAAAAGTAGCAATTGAAGGGTGCATGGGAAGGGATGTGTTGAGCTGAGATGTTAATAGGCAAAGAGGGGAGAAAATAATATTTTAGAAGAAGAGTTATCAGGAAAAAGGCAAATGATAAATATTTTTGTAATTTCTCCTTACAGTATTGAGAGGTAATGAGTTTTGAAAGGCAAAATAACATAACAGTATTTGTACCTTGATAAAATCACCTTGACTGCAATATTGAGCCAGATGGGAGTTAGCAAGAAGAGAAATGCGATTGGGGTTATGTGAACAGTAATGGAGATACTTAAATGAAGTTTTGCAAACTAAGTTTAGGTAATGAATGATTTGCACATGATATAACATCTAGTGCACAGCCTCGTTTATACTTTGCCCCCCTATTAAATGGATTAATGTATTAATAAATGTTATGGGTGTGATGGGAACAATCCACTAAAAAGATTCTTTCGTATAATCTTTGGATCACAAATTCCTTGATGGAAGAAAGAATGTTTAATCACTGTTTATTGCAACAGAATTTTCAGAACAAAGGGTAAAGAGCTGGTGGAAACTCAGTTTTTCAAAACATTAAATAGCTTAATGAAGTTATGGGTATTTCCCCTAATTTATTGCAGTTCTTTATTATTTGAGCTTCTAAAAAAGAACTGCATATGTGCATTAAACTTAAACCTTATATTTTTTCACAATTAATTCTTCTCTTTGAGTTGCAAGAGAAATTTTACTTCCCCAAATATATCTTTCCATTGAATCAACCTCATTTCTTTAGAGACATTTTCCCTCTGAAGTAGAAAGCAGATTGCTGATTGTTGTTGTTGGTTAACATATTGTAAGCCTTCACACTTCTCATAAAATAATTATGTCAATATTTCCCTATCTAAATAACAAAACAAGTCATTGCAGTATTTTGGGTCAAAAGCCTTCTTATTAAAAAGTGCCAAAATATGGGACTACACAATTAGAGAGTAACAGCTGCAGTTGAGCTTTTTCAGGCTAATGGGTAAATAATCTGTCTTTAAAATTAGTTCCTGTATAAGCATATATATTTAGATCATTGACTTGAGTGACTTTGAAGAATTAATTATTGTCTATTGTCTAATGCATTTAGAATAGGCATAATATGCAGAACCACATGGATCTAAATGGCTAGTAATATGTTTTTATCCAGATCGATTTGGTACATATTAATATGTTCAACGAAACCTGTTTTTTTCAATAGACTTCATAGGCTTGTGAAAAGATGTGAAAGAGAAAATTAAAAAAGCCTTCTATTGAAGTGAATTTAAAATTTGAAATACATCAATTGAGTTGCATAAGATCAAGCTGGCAGCAGAAATAAAATAAAACCAAGATCAATGAATCAATCAACAAATATTTTTGATTGTCCTATTGGTATAAAGAAGAATTGTTACTCACAGGTAGATAGAATTTCTAGAACTGGAGACAAAATAGAAAACACTAAAAATAATCAAGTTGTAATGTAATACAATATGTGTTCCTAATTCAGGGTGATAAACTTGATTTAATGCAAACCACATTCTACAAGGTGTTTATAAGAAGAACTTGAAAATAATTTATATGAGGGATTTCTGTAAGCATCAAAAGAGATCATTTATGCTAACTAGCTTTGAATAAAAACCATTTACAAATATAAGGAATTTTATGTTAGAAAGGAAATGCATGTTATGTGGAAACTTAATTTTGTCCTCATATGCCAATAATATGATTGCATCCTTTTCTTTCTTAAATAACTGCTTCCAACACATTTTTTGAGTTAGATCTTTGCTTTTTGTGTTCACTTCCAGTGTTATATTAAAGGGTTCTATGTGTACATTTCCTCATCTCTCTCAAGAAAAATGAATAAAAAATCTCTTAGTATTTTCCAAAAAAATTAACTTCTAATTGATTATGGATTAAGTAACTCAAGAAATATTTGTCTGTTCTGTGCCTGGCACCATATGGTGTTGACCACACCAAGGGGGAAAAGCGTGTCTTCTCCCTTAGGTGACCAGTGGAGACGAATTGCGCTGTTAAACTAGTCCTTCTTTCCTGTTTAGGTATGCTTGCATAGCGACACGGCTTAAAAAATGTATTTTTCATACGTGGGCCACCACTTTATTTCAAGCATTTGAAAGAGTAGAGGCTAACATTAAAGTGTCCAGAGTTCCGTCAGCTCCTTTCCCACCCTCCACCCCAGAGCTTTCATTTGCCCTTTTCCTTCATTTTCTTCATCCATCTTTATAACCAAACTCCTCCTCATTATTCCAAATGCAACATCTTCACTTCCATTATAAACTCTTAAAGCATGTGCTATTTTCTCCTGGCATTTTTCATCATCATGAATTTGAAGAAAAAAAGAAAAGAAAAGTTGTAACAAATTGTTTAATACCTGCCTTTGCTGTGCCAGCGCAACTTCATGAAGGCACAGATCAGGTGTGGCAATTATTTCTGGATCCCTGGTTTCTAGCTCAATGTTAGGCACATCTCAAGTGCTCAATGAAAATTTGATAAGTAAACAAATTATCAGTGGAACAGATCATGGCTACCAGGCCACATAAATAGAAACCAGAATTTCATAAAAGAAAATCATGAAATAGGAAGTTGAATGCAATTGTTTGCATAGCAGATTAAGCTTACTAGTTACACTTGCTTGTCTTCTATTTTCACATTGTGTAAGTATTTATTGCGCACCCACCATGTGGTGTGTAGTGATGCTGGGAAGATGAATAAGTTAGCTCCAGTTCACACAAAACTCAAAACCTGGAGGAAGTGTGAAAAGCATTACAATTTAACAAATAAACTGCTGAGGGAGAAATATACCGATTGCTGTAGGACCCAGTGGGGCTAATAATCAGTGTGAACCTTAAAGAATCACAGGGATTTCGCCAATCCATTTTTTAAGAAGTGTAGGCTTTAGGCAGAGAACACAATGTGTGTATAGGTAAGGAGTCATGTTCCATTTACAGAGCTGTATGGTCAATACTACAATGCAAAGAGGAGCTTGCAGAAGTACACACTTTCAAAATAACTAGAGACAGCTTACACCATGATAAACGTACAATAAAACTATCAAAATAAGAATAAAAGAATGAATGTTAATATATGATGTAAATAAGAGGTGGAGTGAAAACCAAGGAAAAAGGAACTTGCTGCATAAGCATAAAACATAATTCTGAGTTGTGTGGTAGGGAAAAAAAATCAAGAGTGATGCTTCATTAACGTAATAAGATTAATATATTTGACAAGACTAGCTTTTTACTAACTCCTTTAAAAACTTGCTTTAAAAAGTTATATTCATTTTCTGATCATAGAAGAATGCAGTTCCACCATAGGAAGTTTGCGAAGTATGGTAAAGAATAAGGAAAGAAAGTAATTGCCTAAAATAATACCACCCTGAGACATCACTGTGCATATTTAGATGCATTTTCTTTCTGTCAATTTTCCCCCTAAGGAAACAAAGAATTTCATTAACCTCCTGGCTGAGTGTTTTAGACTACCTCCAATTTTGACACGAATTCAGTTACTTCGAAAGAATTTCCATCCCAAGGAGAATATGTTTATGATGAAAACTTTTAGGAACGCTGCAGAATATTTTCCCATAAAAATATAAATCAAGTGAAGACTCATGGCCTTATGGAGATGGGCCACCTTTCACAGGACACAGTATTTTGCTCAGTACATTCCCAGAAGATGTCCTCTGCCCAAATTGCCCTTGCCATCCTTCATTGCCCTCTTCTGTCTTTGATTCTGAAAATCAGGGTCATAAACCAACGCCCTCAGAAGAGATTTATGTCTGTATATATCCATGCACGCAATATCCATGCAGACACACACACACATTTGGTCTACACACCAGAGGCCCACAAAGTATGGAAAATCATTCAAATGCTTATGCTTCATATCAAAATCTGCATTTCTATCGTATCTTCAAACACACGTTTTTAATATCTGTATACTGGCCAAAATTGGAACGTATCAACATGCATTTAGCCATTACTTCTTATTTGGAATAATGAAATAAAGATTTTTGGGTTATTTTTCATAATAATACTGTGAAGAAACCTTTGTGTATACATAGTTGAATGCAGCTCTGATTATTTCTTTAAGGCTCTTGATTACTTATTAGAAAGACAAGTCATTGTTTGGCTCACCATATCCTTACCAGCATTCTATTGATTCCCATTATAAAATATATATTATATATACACACACAATCATTTTTACTACTTGTGAGGATAAAGCTTTTTCATCTGTTTATTTTTAATCTATATTTCATCTTTACTTCATCTTTTGTGCATTTCCTGGTTCTTCCCTTTGCTTGGTTTTCTCATGGGTGTGCATCATTCAGGCTAACCTAGTTTGCTGCAGTGGCTTTCAATGACAGAGACCTTTGTTTTGTTTTTCTCACAGGGCTTTCTGCTCCTTGTTGTCCTTGTCATCATTTTGGGACCCTTATGACAGAGCAGCCACTGTTTGGAACTTTCCCTATTACACATCTAATAAATATGAAATGTGCTCATTACACTCCTATTATATATTTTTATAATATTTGGAATTACACAACATATAAATTTTAAAAATGTATAAAATTAATTTAAAGTTCCATCTTTTTGCCAGGATATTTCAGCCAGCAAAGTGTCTATTTTGTCTCTCTGGAAAGATAGCACCTATTTGTCAAAATAAATAGAAATTCTTTAAAAAGCCTTCTAAACTCTGGTAAATATGTTTCTCCCTAATCAAGAAGGAATAAAGCGTGTAGGGGCGGGGACTTGCCTAACATTTTGAAAGACTTCCATGAACACCTTCAGGAAAGGAGCGCTTGGAAACTTTCAATCTGCTCGTCCACTTGCCTGCAGGCATAAACCACTTCAGATTTCCCCTCACAGCTTCCTTTCCTGCCCTCTTGTTAGATTCTCCTCTGGTTTGCCCACCTGTCACATTTCCGTGTCTTCTGTTCTTCACTATTCAATTTTTCTCCACTCTGCTCCAAAGCCAGACTTCACAGTGGAATGCAACAAGAGAGGTAAGGGAGTGACTGCCTGGACCAATTACATCTTTTCTTCCCACTTATGTCCAGAAGGGATATGGCAAAACAATTATAAACAAGATTAATAAAAGACTTTGAGTTGCCTCTTTCCTTGCTGCCCTGAATTTATATTGAAGAGGTGATGTAAATCCCTCTTCATTTGCTCCTAGGTCTGTACGTTGAACAGCTCAATTAAATGGCCATCTTCAAAGTCCCCCCCCCCCTAATTTCTAGTATTTTATAGTGACACTCCTTACTTGATTTGTGTTTATTTTCCCTCTAGGTCCTAGGATATGGTCCTTTAAAGAAACATAATTCACTTAGAAGTTGTCAATTTATTGGTGCCTAAAAAAATTACAGGACTATGTATTTCGTGCATATGGTTATTTTACCTACATTTTCTAAGTCATTTTCCCCAATGATGTGCACCACCTGTAAAATTAATAATTTATCTAAAGATTTCCTCAAATTCTAATAATCGACAGTGACTCTGAAAAACTTTGTATCCTGTTTCTATTAACACTTGTTCTATAAATTATTAACAAGCAGTTTGAGAAAAGTGATTAGTCACTTATTTGGATACATGTAATATTACTTAGAATAATGTTTAAAGAGGAAACCATCTTTCTCAAGAGCATAAATAGATGAGTAGCTCAGGCTAGGGACTATTTCCCCTATTTTCATATTTTACAAATATATCATCCTCCTCATTAAGAATTTATATTCCCCTTTAATATCTTAGAAGTCTGCCACTGTCAGAGACAAACAAGAGAGACCAGCTTTTGTTGGTTTGTGTTTGTGTGTGTGCACAAGTGTTTATTTGTTGTTCATTTTGTTCCTGAAAGAGCAGACAGTTTCCTTTATTATTAATTAATGAATTTTTTGGTCCAACATAAATCATTGATTCTCCCATTATAAAGTAGTTGTGTTCACTAGATAATGCTCTTAATTCAAATGAATATTGAATACTGCTACAGAGTAGAAACTTGTCATTAAAAGACCTTGTATTTGGATGCCATCAATGGGCAATGCCTTATTAGAAACTTTTGTAATTAGACTGAGAAAAGGTAGGACAAAAGTAATGTTAAAAATGTCAATAAAGGAGGTTATTTACACTGCTTTTTAATCCCACATTCCTGAAATAAATGTTTTCTACTGCCTTCCTTCCTTGCTTCCTTCCTTCCTTCCTTGCTTCCTTCCTTCCTTCCTTCCTCCGTTCTCCCCCATACACCCTTTTTCCGTCCTTTTTTCCCTTTCTTTCAATAATATTGTGACCTGAAGTAGCACTTTTCAGTTGAAGTACATAAAATAGCCCCAGTTGCAAAACTATGGTTTAAAAAAAAAGGTTCACTGGAGTTATGCTATAATCTAATCCTCAGGGTCACTTCCATGGGACTTTTTATAGTTGAAAAACTCTGGGTAAAATAAATAAACCATTGTTCCCTCCACTCCCCTCCCACCATCTTTCTTCAAAGCTTGGTAGAAATACAGGTATTGTGAAAGGGGAAACAAACGAGGTTAAAATTACAGGTCTTGTGAAGAACAAAGATAAGCCTTGTTGCACTGGTTTAAAAATATAGCCTGTTTTTTGAAGATATAAAAATGGCAAAATATTGTGGAAATATTTTCTAGCCATAAAACGTGTAAGTATGAAATAAGCTGATAACTAATATATTTGGTTTTGTCTGTTCCTCAGAAATAACAATCCTTTTATGTTATGGGTATCAATATAAAGTATGAATTTCCCTGTAAGTCCCTTAAAATGAATCCCTGGTAATCAGCATCTTCATGAGTATCATTATCAAACAATTTTTAAAATGATAATAGAATGAATTATCTATCTTGTTGATCTACTACATATATGAACTCGGAAGGGAGAATCTATTTTTTCCCTGACAGGAAAAAGTCTGAAGCTGATAAAATATATATTGCATTAAGTTTTTGTTGCATTTATTTTCTGCAAGAATGGTGGGGATGCCTATATAAACAATTGATAGCCTAGGCTTTACATTCTCCAGGTAAAATTCTCCTTCTAAGGGGAAGTAAATAAAATATAATAGTACCCAGTTTGCTTCAGGTCAAATCCCTGATTTCCTTGGATCCATATTAATTTTTTTAAAAATTCTAATTAACTGAATATTTTTAATGGCTTTGCTTGGGTGTATTAAGTACCGTATAACATTTGGATGTTTAGGAACCCTGGGACACAGCCTGGTACTTGACAAATCATTGACTACCTAGTGTGCATATATTTTGGATTAATTAGATATAGATGTGTATGTGCATATAAGTTTTTACACATATTATGTCCATATGCACATATTCATTCGTGTGTTTTCACATCAATCTTCAAATGACATTAAACGATGTCTAACGATATTCCACAATAATAAGTATATTTTTAAAAGTTAAGGAAACTTAAAATAATTCATCAAATAGTCATCAATAATGTTGACCTTGTGACTCCTCCTCTAGGAATGGTAGCCAGTCTTTCAAAATGTTTCTGAAAAGCAGTTTGAAGGTAGACTGTATTACTGAAGGAGATAAGCGTGTCTTCAGATTTTAATCTGTCTGGTCCAGGTCCACTTTAGTTGTCTACTTGCCAGGAAAAAAGAAACAAAGTACTTGCTTGCTTAGTTATGTGCTTGGGTTGGGGGTCTCACCAAGCACAATCCAGCAAACCAAATAAATTTTAAGTGAAACGGAGACTCTAGGATTAATATGTGGTATCAAACTAGGCAACTCTTCTAAATTTGCCCTCTAATTAAATAAATATAATTTGCTTCTATTTGTTTTCTTTTCTAGCTTCTCTTGTTTTTCACTTTGGAATTTGGAGGAGGATAAAAGTAGTTTTAGTTCAACATGGAACATTTCTTATTGATAAAAATTCTAATGTATAGGCATTGCTATTTATATGGCCATAAGAGCAAGATATCTGTTCCTTTTTTCACCATATTGATCTGATAAGAGTTTTCATTTCTCTCTTTCAGAGAAAACAGCTCTCCCTTTAGTCATATTTTCTAAATTTGTCATGCAAAGAAATGTCAAAAGAAAATAAAAATTGCATTAAGAACCTTCTCCTTATTTTTGATAGACTGTTAGAGACATTTGTTTTATATTTTTGAATAAGACATTCCTTTAGGGTAAAATTAGTTTTGAAAGGGCGTAACAGATCATAATGGCAACATTAAATTAGGAATTATATTTGCCCTCTTTTGACCTTTACTTCATGTTAGTCTTGTTTTCTTTACTTTTTGCCTCAGCCACTTTAATAGCTGTACGACATTGTGAAAGTTAATAAACATTTCTAAGCTTTAATTTCCAGTTTCCTCAAATGCAAAATGGGGGATAATATTACAAAATAATGCATATAAGAATATAAAGCATGACAAATGCCACATGAGTGTGTGAAAATGGTATAGATATATAAATACATATATGTAGTATATATGTGTATACCTGTGTATATAAAACACTGATAAGTTTCATTTATTTTTCTGGTAATCTTGTCTGCAGTCTTTCTTATTTTGCTATGGTTTAATAAGGTGTTTGGGAAAACCTCTATTCAATTAGAGAGTCAATAAAACACTTCAAATATATAAAAATAAACATTTACTTTCCCTTTACTGAAGGAAGGGGCAAGATTCTTGGTCCTGAATGTACAATATCAATTTTAGGAGACTTTCTGAGGAATTTGAAACAATAGTGAATGATGTTATGTTGAAAAATGAAATACTACAAAAATGTGAAGGAAACTGTACAATAGAAAAGGAGAGGAGACACAAGTCAAAGATTTGTTTGAAATGAGAGAATGCTGAACTAGTAAAGGGTTCTTTCAGATTGCCACTTAAACTTAGATTACAGTCTAATATAAATAAAGCTTAGAAAGTAGCAGATAGGAATTCTAAGTCTGAAACTAGGCATTCTTTGCTGATATAGGCCCTTAATTAGGCATAAACTAATCATGTTGTGAGCTCTAGAGAAGAAATGACACATAATTGTTAGTGCTAATTTCTTAATTGTTAGAAAGTGATACTTCAGTACATGCTTCATCCAAGAAAGATACGCAATAAGCAATGTGGCATCTCTTCTGTCAACCATTTACACTGATAATATACTGAAGAAAGAATATTTGACAAGTCTTTAAAGCAAATTTGATACCATAAAATATAACCCCTTTCACTAATGGAAAGATTGATTTTCAGTATTGAAAATGGGAAATTCAGTCACAATGTATAAAACTATTTTCATATGAAATCAACAGTTCTAAATTACCCAATGTAAGTCCAAATGGCATCAGAAGACACAAATTCCTATTGGACACAACAACTTTTCAAACTTCCACTGCACTTAAATTCTCTGGAAGATAGAAGCAGGAGTAATCATTAAAATCATTATTAATTCATACTTAGTCTGTGCTGTGACTTTAAAAGAGGTCAAGAAATCAAATGTATAATGTAAATCTTTATTTCCTCCTTTTGAAAGAGAGCTGGATTTCAGGGAGGCTATAGTCATTATAACATTATAATAAGTGCTGTGCTTGCATTCTCTTGAATAAGTAATGACAAATTTAGAGTTAAAAAATCTTGAAAATGACAATTAAGAAAATGAAGGTGATATGGGTACTACCTTAAGAACGTCGTTATTTTTGTTGACTAATGAACAGCAAGACCTTTCTCTTAGGAAACATGCCAGGAATTTCCTGGGCCTCAAGCCCATTTAGACCTCATAAGACAAAGGTGGAAACAAATATAATTAGTGAAGAAAAGCTGTAAGTTTTAGACTACCAATACAAGATCATATAAGCTTAGTGTATAGTAATACGTTTTCTTCCCTTTCTTCCATCTTCTCAACCCTTTCTAGAGCCACTGAATGAACAACAAAGGAATGAAAACAGAAGAGTATAGCAGGAAATAGTTTTGTGTGCTAGACAGAAGTAAAATTAAAAAAATAGAAAGACCTAGGACAATAGTATTAGTGAATTTTAGCATCTTGTGGTTGGCAAATAAAGAATTGTCACAGTTTTCAGAATTATTATGAGTCTTTTTCTTATGCTAACAGGATAAGAGTGTGCATCCTTTTTGTGACTTCCTAATATTAGTGTACATTTTCAAAAATTATGAAAGCATGTATTTCAAAAGTCCTTTAAAAATTATATCAACTAAGTCTTAAACTCTCAAGAAAGCCTGAGCACAGCCTATGCTGCCCTGACTGAGGTATAGAGATAACTGTTTCAGTGCTGCCCCCCAGGGGCTCACATCTACTGAGAGGGCGTCTCTCCAGAGCAAACAATAGTGATGGATGTAATCTAAACAAGACCTATGCACACAGTGTTGGGAAAGCAGAGAAAAAGAGAGCTGCAATTGTCTTTAACCGTGTTTCTTTATTGAGAGCACAGCTTCAAATGACTTCCCGATTGGTTCCACCACTTTCCTAACTTCTTAGCAAACAATTATCCTTGTATTTGAAAATACTTTTAATTTCCTAACAATTTACCACTGAAATTCATGATTTCTTGTTTTCTATTAGAAAGTCTATTCTATTCTTTACGTAAGCTAAGTGAAATACATTTCGATTAATTTTAACAGTTCTACAGTGTTGACACATTCACTGTAATTGAATTTACTCTAATATGATCCATTTGTATTTTGCAAGGTATGATATATTCTCCTTTATATTTATTTTGTTAAGGGTTCAATATACTTTGAATATACTTTTAATTGTGTTTGGAATGAGGGTTTTTTAAAGGACTGAACCTAGGTAGTTCTTAGGCTTTCTGAGGAAAAATAATGCCAATAATTTCCATATATTCTTAAAATATTTATGAACATTATTGATATTTGTGATACTAAGTGAAATGAAATATACCAGGCAATAACCATAGTAGTAAACAAATTCATTTTCCAACCAACCATTCTTTTGTCTGTTAGCACTGATAAACCAAGGAGACAAATGGAGTTAAAACATTTAAACATTATAAAAATCTGGTGTAAACAACATAATATGTGTTTTGGAAAGAGTAGCTAAAGCAATAATAAAATATAATTAGGTAAAATAAAAGTATGATTTTGAATATTATGGTTGTTCCACATATTAAAACTGTAACCTATAGCACTACAAACTGCATTATGAATAATATTTACAATATATTTCATGCTTTTACCATATCACCACAAGATTTAGCTTCCCAAAATAGAACAGTGATTGATACATGCATATATATAACAAGATAAGCCATACTATGAATTTATAGCAAATTCATTTAGGTTTTAAGTAAAGCAATAACATACCTAATAATGGCTGTAAATATGAATTGTGTGTACTGTACAAAACTCTTCAATGCATTTCCATGTAATTTAGAAACTAAGTAGTTAACTCTACTAACCAACTGATTCAACTATTAATAAAATGAGATCTGCTGAAATCACCTTTGCACACCTCCAGAATTGAGATTTTGAAACCATACCCAATCCTTTATTTACATTACTTCACAAATCATGGCACTATCATCTGAATTATTAACCTTTAAATTTATAGTATTTGATTTTAAATCTGAAATATGTTCCTTAACTAATGATTACTGGTTTCAAAATTAATTGAACAAACTTCAGCCGTTATCTTCTCTTAAGGACCCAGAATTGCTCTGGTTAGTAGAGCAATATGGAAATACAGGGTTTCTAGAGAAGACATTTTACAAATCCATTTGGCTACACTTAACAAATTTCTTTAACATACCAGAGACTGCCAAATGTTAGAAGAACAAAGATGAGTGTGATGGTTAGGCTAGCGTGGCAAGGTAATAGTAACCAGTTGTTTGGTCAAGCAAGCACTGGCTATTTGTAATACAAGGGTATTTCATAGACTTTAATCATCAGAGAGTTGATTGCATAGATAACTGATTACATCTATAATCAACTAAGGAGATTGCCTTTAGCAATGAGTGACTTCTTATCCAATCAGTTGAAAGCCTTGAAAAGGGAGGTGATTTTAGCATTCAGGGAGAGAATTCCCATCTCTATTTCAGACAGCCGGCCTCTCCTGGGAACTCACCAAGGACCTTCATTGGAGCCCCTGGCTTGTATGTAGTTTGTCCTACGAAATTTGGACTCATGCATTCCCATGGCCACATGAGACAATTTTATAAAATCTCATACTATTTACAGATATATCCTGTCAGTTCTGTATTCCTAGAGAACTCTGACTAATACAATGGGTAAGTTATAATCCCTGTCTGTAAAGATATTAGAACAGTAGTGTCAAAAGGAAAGTCTGATGCGGGAGGACTGTTAGGTAAATGCTGCAGCAATTTTCTGCCTCTGGAGAAGAACATGGAGGTTTATATTTGGGACAGACCTTCTTTTCCTAGGTAAACAAAATTGTTATACACTTATATTCATGTAGCTGTGGAGCAAATACCTACCCATTTTTCCTGAGGTTCTTCCCAATTGCATATGGATGGTAAACATAAGCTATATGTTCAATCTCTTAAGGTAAATAGGATGTTTCTGAAGATTTTGAGGACTTTTCCTGTCTTTTATCTGGAATTAGATTGCCTAATGTGTCAAGAATATTAATTATTCTTAGGATATCCTTTATGTTTTGGTCATCATTCAGTGATAAACATTGGAAGCTAAAACCAGACAATGCTAGTGAGGGTAGAACTTTTTATCTTATCTTTTAGTGAAGCCCAAGAAAAGACAATTGTGTTGGTTTGTTTCCCCTTCAAGGAGATGCTGAGGCCTTTGAGTGGAGTAGTTTATTTGGGAAGTGATAGCAGATCTGAGAAAACCTGAGTAGGAGAATGGGTTATGAGACACAGAAGAGAAGGAAACCAGTAGAGGGTGAAGGATGAGGCCAGTTACTCCTGAGAGCAATTGGATCTCAATCCTGTTGGCAAAATCGCAGAGACACTATAGAATATACCTCCAAGAGGGTAGAAGCTGGAGTATTCAGTCTGTCCATTATTAGTTGAAGGCAGATTTGGGGAATATTAATTCTTTGGCACTTCCAGCTTGCTCTCTGTGGGAGCTGAAATTGCATCCATGGCCAAGAAAAAAATCTTCAGGCAAACTGAATCACAGTATTCACAGAAAGCACCCTTTAGTATACAGAAGTGCATTTAAGAAAAAATAGACTAGATACCAACGATTGCGCACTGAATGGAAAAAAATTTTTTTACTGCCAAACAGGGAACCCAATCTAACACAGATTTTAGGTAGACTCTTGAAGCTGGAGAATGAAGAAAGAGAAATGGAGTAAGTCTTTTCAAGCAGAAAGACTGTAAGCTCTGTCCCATATTAGGAATGTGAAGTCTCTGAGTGTGGCTGAGGGGCTGGCAATATCTGACTTTGTTCATTAGGTAAGCTCAGAGTTAGCAGCAGATGGTCTGCTGTGTATGTGTGGTATCCAACTTGAGATTAAGGTGCCCAGCTGTATCTGCTTTGCATGTGAGGCCTCCAACTCAGGGTTATTGAATCTGTCTGACTCTGCTTTGTATGTGACTTGCCAGAGTCAGAATTATGTCATCAGTCAGATCTGGCTCAGTATCAGCAGACTGGGTGGTCAGCAGATGTGAATACCAGGAGACAAAATAATATCATTTTTGAGGAATATTGTATTAAGTTCAGACTAAACCTGGGGAATACACTACAATTTATTGATGGAAGTTGCAATTGACCCTGAAGGAAAAAGACATCCCCACAGTCAACCATTATGGGGTTTGGAAGCCCCAAGGAGGAAACTGGGTGAGTTTTCATTATTAATTATGTGATTTATAAAAATTAAATGTAGTGATGCTATAAGGACTGTTTATGTTGTACAACTGCAGGATAATAAAAGGCAACCATTTATATGTGGAGATAGATTTACTAAGGTTTGGCCTGCAAACGTGATTTTTTTAAATTAATTATTTTTATTTCAATGTTACAAGATATGCAGTTAAAACAAGATAATAATTACAACAATAAATCTCCTTTGGTCTTTGGCCTAGAAACTTATCCAAGAATGATGAAGATTAATTTGTGAAGATGATGAAAAAGAAAATGATAACACCAATGAATGTCTGATTGATTTATACATATACATATTGATAAAAATTCCAGATAGATATACATGCATCTTTCTCTTATATTTACAGTAACCATAATTTCATAGATTAGGAAATGGACATTTCCTAAGGTCTATGGATAATTTAATCTAAGTCTGTCAAATGCCAAATCTTGAAATTTGTTATTATTTTTATTATCTTTTTTAAAAAGATACATAGATCACACAAAATGTTACATTAAAAAATATAAGAGGTTCCCATATACCCTAATCCCCACACCCCCACTCCTCCCACATCGACAATTTCTTTCATTAGTGTGGTACATTCATTGCATTTGATGAGTACCTTTTGGAGCATTGCTACATGGCATGGATTATAGTTTACGCTTTAGTTTACACTCTCTCCTGATCTATTCAGTGGGTTATGGTAAGATATACAATGTCCTGCATCTATCCATGCAATATCATTTAGGACAACTCCAAGTTCCAGAAATGCCCCAATATTACACCTCTTTTTCACTCTCCCTGCCCCCATCCACTCCAGTGGCCACTCTCTCCACATCAATGATATAATTTCTTCTATTGCTAGAGTCACAATAATTCCATAGCAGAATACCAGTAAGTCCATTCTAATCCATATTTTATTCCTCCATCCTGAGGACCCTGTGATGGCGATGTCCACTCCACCTCTAAATTGTGAGGGGCCTTAGATCTCACATGGCTGATGGATGGGATTTTCCTGCTTGCAGCTGTAGACTCTTTCAGTTCCCTGGTTTGGTGGTTGACCATCCTCATCTCCCTGTGAGCTGACCTGGGTAAGTCCAATGAACCAGAGAATGGTGTCACAACTCTGCTGCTCCTCAGGGCCCAGCTGGCACATAGGCAGTCCAGAGATTCAAGTCTCCTGAGCATACACCAACCCCAGCACCAACCACAGATTCAGTAAAAGTGACGGAAGAAGCATGTACAGAAAAGTCACATCTGAATCCAAATGTACCACCTCAGGAGCACAAATTCTAAAGGGCCCACTGACAAGGCACTTAAGTTCAGAGCCATGTGTCATGACTGTAGGACAAGGGTGTCTCTGTAGCCCTCAAGACCAGGCCTACCTGGGACTGCATCCACTTTGGCTGCCTCCGAGATCCTACTGAGATGTGCATAGGCATAATCCCTCTGATGACTTTCCGACTCATTTTGAAGTCTCTTGTCATATAAGCTCATTTGTCCTTACCATTTCAACCGTTTATTCAAGGTCTTTTTCTAGTTGCATCAACAGTTGGTGCTTGGTGGTAATCCCTTCGGGGCCAGGGAGGCTCATCCCACGGAGTCAAGTCTCATGCTAGGAGGAAGGTAATGCATTTACATGCTGAGTTTGGTTAGAGAGTGGCCACAGTTGAACAACATGGAGGCTCTCAGGAGGTAACTTTTAGGCACCCTGCAGCTCCAGATGTAGTTGAAACTGCAAGCACACAGGCTCATAATCACAGTCATCAGTATCAAGGACCCATCATTGGACCATCTTTTTTCACTGGTCTTTGCCCTTGTACTTGGGGCACTGTTGCTGCTCCACTGGGAAGTGCAATAGAGTTTCCCAGAATGGGAACTCAGCAGTCCTTCAGTTCTTGTGTGAAACTTTACCTACTATGTCAATACCCAAGGAACATATGTACATATCTGTATAACCTATATGCATGCCCTGAAGAACTCCCTTCCATCCATGCATCTCCCATCAATAACATCCCACATCAGTGCTCTTCCCCTGCCAGGGTTGAACCCCTCTGTGATCCAAAACGTCTTGAAAAATGAAGCCTAATATATTGCCAAATTCAATTAATAGGAAAATGAAATAGTAATGATAGGTTTAAAGATTAGAAATAGAATACATAATAATTCAGAAAAACTAAAATAAAGTGAAAATAAATTGGGATAATAAAAAATGAAAAATATCATAATTTTTTTTTGACATCTTGCCTTTCATCACTGCAATAAGTGTTGCCCTGTATGTACAGTGGCAAGACAATCTCTTCCATTTCTTCCTCAGTGTCTACATCTTTTTTTTTTGTATGTCTTCAAAAATGTTTTAGGTCACAGCAAATTCACATATAGAATGAAGAGAACTCCCATATATCCAACATCAAACTCTTTTCCTCCTTCCCCAGCAATAATCCTTCTACATGTGAATGCTACATTTGCTGCAATTGATGTACCAATATTGAAACATAGCTACTCACCATGGTTCCATTACCGTTTACATTATGGTTTACATTTTAGATTGAACACTTTTATAAATGTTTGGTTACATTATGGTTCACATCATGGTTTTCACTTAAGACTATATTCCTTTATAAATTTTCGGTGATCTTTAATATGACCTGTATCCATCATTGCAGGATCATGTAGAACACTTCCATTGCCTCCAGTTACACACTTTTCCAACTATTCTATTCCTCTTTCCCCCTCCCCTTGGGGCTCACAGTGACAACCAAGCTTCACTATTTGAAGGAAAAGATTCATAGATACTTGCAACAATGCTGAGGGCTTAACACACAAGTCTTTTCTCCCCCATTGGGAGCCACCCATGCTCTCAAGAGACACCCTCCCCTCTGAGAACATCAGGCCTACCCAGGATGGGGGCATAACACCTTCCCGCTCATTGTATGGGTTTTCATCCAATGATATAACACACTATAACATAATGAGAACTCACACACTCCCTAAAAGCCTGCCCCAGGTGCAACCTGTGCCAGATGCCCCCATCAAACACCTGATACCAATAACTCTTCCTTATTATATTTTCTATAGAGTTTTCTCAATATTATGGTTTGAACCACATACAACCTCCCATGTTCACTTGCTCCCCCAACCCTCCCCCCAATTCATTGGACGTTCTGACCCACCCTCCCAACCCTAGCCTACCTCAAGCCTACAAAACCCCACCCAATAGTATCCCTATGCCCCTGTCTTATCCCTTCACTGCACAACTCCTTACCTCCACTTTATCATATATTTCACCTGTGTGGGCATTGGCTCACAACCTTCCTATCCCCCCCTATTTCTTGTAACTTATCTTCCATTCTCTAGATCTCTGAGGCAACTTGATTTGCTTAATTCATATCAGAGAGGTCATGTAGTATTTGTCCTTCAATGCCTGAGTTGCTTCACTCAAAATAAGGTCCTCAAGATTCATCAATATTATCCCGTGTGCTAGTACTGTATTTCTTCTTATAGCTGAGTAGTATTCCATTGTATGTATATGCCACAGTTTGTTTATCCATTCATCTGTTGACGGGCATTTGGGTTGATTCCAACTTTTGGCAATAGTGAATAATGCTGCTATGAATATTAGTGTGCAAATATTGGTTTGTGTCCTTGTTTTCAGTTCTTCTGGGTATATACCCAGCAATGGGATTGCTGGGTCATATGGCAAATCTATAGTTAGTATTTTGAGGAACCACCAAACTGTCCTCCAGAATGGCTGGATCTTTCTACATTCCCACCAGCAATGGATGAGGGTTACCATTCCTCCACATCCTCTCCAACATTTGTAGTCCTGTCTTTTTAATAGCCATCAGTCTAAAGAGTGTAAAGTGGTATCTCATTGTTGTTTTGATTTGCATGTCCCTAATAGCTAGTGATGTTGAGCATCTTTTTATGAGCTTTTTAGCCATTTGTATTTCTTCTTTGGAGAAATGTCTGTTCATATCTCTTACCCTTTTTTAAAATGGGTTGTTTGTCTTTTTATTTTCAAGATATAGGATTTTCTCATATATAATAGATAATAGACTCCTATCAGATATATGGTTGCCAAATATGTTCTCCCATTGAGTAGGCTCTGTCTTCATTTTCTTGATAAACTCCTTTAAGGTGCAAAAGGCTTTAATTTTGAGGAGGTTCCTTTTATCTATTTTTTCTTTCACTGCTCGTGCTTTGGGTGTGAAGTTCATGAAGCCATGTCCTATTACATGGTCCTGTAGATGCTGCCCTACATTGTCTTCCAAGGTCTTTATGATCTTGGCTCTTATATTTAAATCTTTGATCTATCTTGAGTTGATTTTTATATAAGGTATGAAATGATAATCCTCTCTCATTCTTTTGCATATGGATATCCAGTTCTCCAACCACCATTTGTTGAAGAAGCCTTTCTCTCCCAGTTGAGTGGGCTTGGTGGCCTTGTCAAATACCAGATGATTGTATATTTGAGGATTTACATCAGAACTCTCAATTTGATTCCATTGGTCAATCTGTCTATCCTTGTGCCAATACCTTGCATTTTGACCACTATAGCTTTGTAGTATGTTTTAAAGTCAGGTAGTCTGATTCCTCTGATTTCATTTTTCTTTTTCAGTATGTCTTTGGCTTTTCAGGGCCTCTTTCCCTTCCAAATAAATTTCATTGTTAGTTTTTCCAGTTCATGAAAAAATGCTGTGTTGATTTTTATTGGGATTGCATTAAATCTGTAGATTAGTTTGGATTGGATAGAAATCTTAATGATATTTAGTCTTCTTATCCATGAACAGGGAATATTCTTCCATTTATTTAAGTCTTTTTTGAGTTCCTTTAACAGTGTTGTATAGTTTTCAGTGTATAAGTCTTTTATATCTTCATTAAATTTCTTCCTAGGTATTTCATTGTTTTCTTTACTATTTAAATGGTATCTTTTCTTGATTTCCTCTTCAGATTGTTCATTATTGGTGTACAGAAATGGTACTGATTTTTGTGCATTGATCTTATAACCTGCCACTTTACTGAACTCATTTATAAGTTCTAAGGTTTTGTTGTCGATTTCTCAGGGCTTTCTATGTATAGGATCATATCATCTGCAAATAGTGAAATTTTGACTTTTTCCTTTCAAATCTAGGCCTTTTTACAGTATACCACATGGAGACCCAGAAAGACCCAGAAATCCCAATAGTTGCAATTTATAACTTGCACAGATTTACATAACTTTGCACTATTAATAGTTTCTGAATTAGAAGAACCAATGGGACCAATGAGACCCTGAGCCTGTCAGCAAACATTCTTGAGTCAGACCTCCCATGTGTCCTGTTTGAAAATCAGTTTACCTAAAATTTTTCCATTTAGAGAGAGGGGTCTCAGAAAAGCTTCTTAAATTCAATATTTAGTCAATTAAATATCCACCTGATCCACACAATCAACATGTTCAATGGAACAAATGAAAGCAATTTCTCATTTTTAAAATCAAAAAGCATATTTTAATGAGGTTATTTTGTTTTTCCTATATCCCTCCCCATTTCTTCTTTCCTCTCCCCCTTCCCCATTCCCCCCTTACCCTGCTCTGTGCCCCTCCTCTCTCTCTTTCTTTCTCACACACACACACACACACACACACACGGACAATTGTGGAAATGTTCCAGATCAAAGGAGATGAAATATATTTGAACATTAATTGCAATACCTGATTCTAAACTGGATCCTGTACTGGAGGGAAATTTGATAATAAATAATAACATTAGTGGGTTAATCGACAAAATTGAATATGTTTGGGAAGTTATCTAAGTGCATTGCTTTAATGATAAAATTTACTGAATTAGATAACTGTACTATGGTTATAGAAAAATAATATTCTTATTCTTAAAAAATACCTACTGAGGCATTTAGAGATAAAGGGTCATTGTGTATGAGATTACTCTCAAATAGTTCAGGAAAAAATATGTGCATGTATGTGCATGCATGTGTGTGTGTTTATAAAGTACACAAATAACAAAGTAAGTGGGAACACACTGTTGACAACAGGTGAGTCTGTGTCTTGTATTAATATCTGCTATTCTTATTTTTGCCACTTTTATGTATGTTTGCAATTACTTCCAAATATAGTTTTACAAAAAAGATCCTGGATTTAGGCATCAGGTAGATACAGTTTGGAATCCTGAATGATCTTAGGCAAGCTGTTACACTTCTCTGAGTCTCAATATTCTTTTCTTCAAAATAGAGATAATGTGTGCTTGCTTCAGCAATACATATACTAAAATTGGGATGATTCAGAGAAGATTAGCATGGCCCTTGTGCAAGGATGACACACAAATTTGTGAAACATTCCATATTTTTAAAAAATAGAGATAATCCTAACACATCACAATATTATTATGAGAACAAAATGAATCACTCTTTGAAACACAGCAAGTAGATGATTTGCAAATGTTAGCCCTTTTCTCAGAGTCCAAACTAGTCTCCCCAATAAATACCCCTAACTTCAGTTTCTACAGGATCTACTAAATTCTCACTTCTCTTCATTGCCCTTTGTGGCCCATATTAAAATATAACATAATGTTGGAGTATTTACATAAAAATTTTGGTTTTAATCTGATAGAATGGGAAGTCTTTAAAGTTCAGAAATTTTTTTTCATGTTGGTATTCTTAGCACTTAGTATTATTCTTGACTCCTAATAGGTGCTCAGTGTATGTTTATTGAAATGAATTCAGCACTCTACACATAAATAACTAAAATTTGGCATAATTTGGGGATCAAAATGATGAGATAAGTGTATACATTTAATGTATACATCTGGATTCCCTCATCATTGACAAGCCATGTAGCTGGTCTTAAATGAATTAAATCGATTGAAACACTTCACCTAGTTCTAGTCATTCAGATCTAGATGAAATACCAAGCCGGTATTCTTTTTCCTACAATGCATACAGTTTCTTTCAAAGAGACTCCATGATGAGGAGCTTATGCAGTCTGCAATCTTATTCCTTCGAACAGCTTAGTTCAAACATTTTCTTAAAACTTCTCTTTAATTTTTTCCCCTAAAGCGAACACTTTAAAGTGAAATCAGTTCTTGTTTCCATCTTTTCATTTTGATTCCAGGAAATGTGGTTAAATGGAATCATTTGAGGGAAACACCCGTAGAAGCTGTGTGTGCATGTACTCCATTTAACACAGCACTTCTCCACAGGGGTGATTTTGTCCCCAGGGGCCATATGATAATGTCTGGAGTCATTTTGGATTTTCAAAACTGGGCAACATGCAGTACCTCTGGCATCTATCCCACAATGCACAGGGCAGCACTCTGTAACAAAGACTTATCAAGCCCCAAATATTACATGTTCATAGGACCGGAGTTGAGAAACTCCGATTTAATGGAGGGGAAAAGACTATCATTACGGTACTCATTCTGAATATTTAGACAGATCTGAGTTTCAAATAGAGATGAAACTATGAATTTCTTTTTTTTTTAATTTCTCTCCCCGCTCCCTGTCCCCTCCCCCTCCCCCTCCCCCCTTCCCCCTCCCCCAGTGAATTGCATCATTTGTATTTTACAACCTGTCCAGCACAGTTGTTTGCTGAATATCCATGACTGTCACGTGACAGGAAAGCTATTTATAACGGCTTTTCTATTGTTTCAATTAAAATTCAAGCTTTTTTAAAAATATAAAAAAAGAGTATTGTCATTTCTCATTGATTTATGACATTTCCTACCTCTCTGTGATATTTGGAGAAAATGCTTTCTTTCCTTTCCTCATGTTAGTATAGAGGTTCTAACCTTAGGATATATATTGGAATTACCTGGGGAGCTTTTAAAAATTCTTATGTCTGCATCCCATCCTCAGATTTTTTTTTAATAGATTTGAGCTGAGGTCTGGGCATCAGTATTTTGTTGTTATTCTTCTTCTGTGTGTGTGTGTGTTTTCTTTCCATCAGTATTTTTAAGAGTCATCAGGTGATTCTAATATGAAATAGTATGAGAAACACCACTTTTAGTACATTCTCTTTTAGAAAAGGAAGGCTTGTCACTGTGACCTCTAGAACTAAGCTGAGCTTACACAGTGGTTCTTAAGGCCAAGAACATCTCCAAAGACTCTCCTCCAGGCTTCTGTGATTTCCCTCCTCACACTGCCTGTTTCTGTATCATTCAGATTCCTTCTTCATCTTTCTACCAAACAACTAGTTCTGCCCATGAAGGCACCTGACCTCTGCCCTAGTGGGGCAGTGTGAGATTATTTTATAAATTCCAAAAAGAGAAACATTATGCTTATAAACGAATCTCTTCCTCTGCCTGTGATACCTTTTGCTTAGATTCTTAATAAGATTGCTTTAGGACTTTTGATTGCACTAAGTCAGTAAGGAGAGACTCAGGTTGAGTTTCTGCCCCCTTGCTGTGTCTGATATAAAGGAACAGAGAGAGAGACTGACAGCCATAGAAAAAGGGAGCTCCCTTGTTTGATTCCGTCACATGAGGAAGAAGACTGCCAGAAAACAGAAACCCTTGAGAATGTCAAAGAGCTGAGGCCCAGAAAGAGACCAGTCCAAGGCCTGATTGCTCATAGCTGAGTTCCAAGATATGGTAGATTCTCAGACATTGCCCACTGTCTTGCTTCACTATAAGGCAGCAGCAGCAGCAGCTGACTGGTGAAGAAACATCTCTGCTAATGCCTCAATTTGGACATTTCATGGCCTTGGAACTGTAAGCTTTTATCCCAAATAAATCCCCATTATAAAAGCCAACAGATTTCTGGTACTTTGTATCAACAACATTTTGGCAAACGAAAATACCTAGCCACATGAGTCTGTAGGCCCCTCATTCTTTGATATTCACCTTTTTCCAATAAGGGAAACCAAAATTCGTTCTCTCTTGGGTCTTATGATGGCACTTACCATGATCACCTGCACCTACTATCCCAACTTCCTCACCTGACAGGTGAAGTAGCAGTGGCATAAATATGTATGGCTTTTGGGGCTACCCTGTGACAAATATCACAGAGATGTTTGCTCTTCAGCTGCTCGTACTGGCATACAACAGTCATCTCCAGGAAACTTAAAAAAAAAAAATCTCGCCTTTAACCAGGATTTTAGAAATAACTAAGGACTGGAACACATTTCACATCCCCGGGATAGTTTTCCCGAACTGAAAAATGGACTGAAAAGATTGAAAAAAACAAAGAGTTACAGATAAAAATGCTAGCAAAGCATCTTTGAAGAAATCTCTTTCAGTCAACGTCTCACTTCTGTCCCTTTGCTTTGCTGCATCAAAGCAGCTTTCTCAACAACTCTTCAAACTTAGACTTTAACGTGAAAGGCGAGGCTGTCTTGGTCCAGCCATGCAATCCAGTTTGCTCCCAACTTTTGCAGCACTAGCTCCTCCCTACTGGTTCTTTAGTAGTGCCAAATTCTAAGAGGCCCTGGGGTACTTGGGCAAGTCTAGGAAGGGAGTTTGTGCAGATCCCTGTCTGGGTCCATGGGTTTCAGCCAAGACAAGGTGACCAACTTGAGCTATGCTAGGAGCCATCTTGCCCTCTTGACAATTCTATAGAAAGTTCTGCTGGAGAGTCACTGATTAATTTGCTGAGCACCAAAAAAAGCAGTGGGGTGGTATGCAGGGGCCATGCTTTATGAAAAATAAGCATTTTTAAATATTAGATTCAGGCTCAGAGTGGCAGGATGTTTCTACTGATATTGGGATATTTACTTACGGAGTGGAACGGATAGGGATGGGGACTGGGAATAGGCATAGAATTTAATTTCTTGTATACTTTTTAAAAGTATTGAAGAAGCGTGAGTTATAAAATATACTGACATGCATATGTGCACATGTAACTGTGTTAAGAAACAAATACTGCTATTAAAGAAGGAAAACCCAGGTCAACACATATTCTATATCTAACCTTTAAACCCATCGCTATATTCCATTTTGCTAGTAAGAGATCCTGACATGATATTGGGGCTTCAATATTCAGAAAGTTCTGGATCCCAGAGTGGTCCAACAATGGCAGCGGAGAAATACTGGTATGGGATACTATTGACAGGGGATAAATGGCTGACAGGGAGCTATACAGGGCATATGTCCAGGGTGCATGGTAATGTTTGGATATACTCATAGTGGCAACAATTAAAAACTAAAGCTGGGGGGGTACTGGGTCCCTGGCCGGGGGTGCTGTGCCATGGTCCCTAGGGGAGCAGCGGCAGCCCCCCAAGTGCAGCGGCAAGGACCGAGAAGGAATGAAGGTCCAACAGTAAGCCCCTGATACTAATGACTATGCTTGTGAGCCTATAGGCCTGAAATAAGAACAAGGCCTAGAGCAGCACTGTGCCTGGGAATCTCCTCCTGACAGCCTTCATGTTACTCAAATGTGGCCAGTCTCGAAGCCTAACTCAGCATCTAAATGCAATGCCTTCCCCCCAGCGTGGGACATGACACCCGGGGATGAGCCTCCCTGGCACCGAGGGATCACTATCAACTAACAACTGATAATGCAACTGGAAAATGACCTTGAATTGAAGGTTTGATGCGGATCAGTAGAATATCCCTGTCTACATAGAATAATATGACTTTAAAATGATGTTTGACCTAATGTAAGGGGGAAATAGAAAGGAGAAATGAGTTTATATGGCTATGAGTCTCTAAAAATAAAAAGAGTCTGGAGGCTGTCAGAAGGATTTCCCTTATGCACAACTGAGCAGAGTCTAAGAGACAGATAAAGTAGATACAATCCCCAGGTACTGGTTCCTTTGAGGGCTAAAGGGACCCACGGGTTCTACGGTCATGGCAGATAGGGTTCACTGCCATGTCAGATGGCCCTTCTGTGGAGCTGGTGTTTCTGAGTGATGAAACTGGACCCAGAGGGGATCTCTTTTCATAAGACTATCATGCTACTTTACTGGAATTGTAGTTGGTATTGGGGTTTAAGATATATTTAGGGGATTGAATCTTTTTACTGACAATATGATAGCCAGGCCCTGAGCCTCAACAGACTCCAGCTCCTACAATCTGAATTATTGGACTCACCTCACTCAGCTAAGATGGAGTTGAAGAAGGGCAACCACCACACCATGGAGCCTAGAGGGCCTACAACTGAAAGCAGGAGGATTGCATCCAGTAACCATGTGGAATCTGAGCCTCCTCTTGACATAGAGGTGCAACGGACACAACCAATCCAAGGACCTCAGAGAAAAGGTGGCAATGGAGTGGGAAAAGTGGACATGGTGGCTGTTGGGTATGGGGAATGGCAGGAAGAGATGAGATGTGGAGGCGCCTTTGGGACTTGGAGTTGCCCTGGATGGTGCTTCAGGGGCAATCACCAGACATTGTAAATCCTCCCAGTGCTCACTGGATGGAATGGGGGAGAGTGTGGGCCATGATGTGGACCAATGACCATGAGGTGCAGAGATACCCAGAGATGTACTTACCAAATGCAATGGATGTGTCATGATGATGGGAGTGAGTGTTGCTGGGGGGGGGGGGGGGAGGGGTGCGGTGGGGGTGGTGGGGTCGAATGGGACCTCATATTTTTTAATGTAATATTTTTACAAAATCAATAAAAAAAAAAGAAAAAAAAAGAAGGAAAACCTGTTTTAATGAAATTTTAAGACCATCTTTTCCTCAAAATATGCTCAGTGGTCATTTGGATAGTAGCAAAATTTATTATTTTAGATCTCTAGGAGTAAAGCATAAAATGTGCCTTGACCTTTGTAAATAAAAGATTTTGTGAATTAATTTCATTTGCACTGTCTTCCTTATTAGGTAGGTTAATTAGATGAAGAGATAAAGGAAGGGTACACTCCTGATGGCACAAAAAGGTGTGATCTTGCCCATGAAGATCCAGGAAGAGCACATATGATCAAAGCCTTCTGGCTGTTCTTGCTACATAGGTCATTCATTCTCACAGCCTTTGACTTTGTCTGTCAGTATGTGGGAAATGTTCATCAATCAAATCTGCAGTTCAGAATTCAGATAAAACTACTAGTTGCGTTCTCCCCCCCCCCCCCCCCTGCTGCCCACCTATGCAGTATTTAAAAATTGTCAATCCTTATTACAATAGCAAAATAGAATTTTTGGTGTTTTGACTGTCACTTCCTTTCTGTAATTTGTGTTTTGCTTTCTTTTTGTTTGTTCTGATATGGATTCTGTTTATGGCATATTCCATGAAGCCACCATGGGGCATCTCCAGTCAGTTCAACACTTTTTTTTTTAAGATTTAGTTTATTTATTTTCTGCCCTCCCCCCCCTCCCTCCCCCCCATTGTTTGCAGTTGCTGTCTGCTCTCTGGGTCCATTTGCTGTGTGCTTTCTGAGTCTTCTCTTTAGGAGGCATCAGGACCAAACCTGAGACTTGCCGTGTGGAAGAGAGGCACTCAATTGCTTGAGCCACCTCAGCTCCCTGGTTTGTTGTGTCTCTCATTGTCTTTCCTCTTTGTGTCTCTTTGTTGCATCATCTTATTGTGTCAACTGGCCATGCCTGCTCACTCCACCAGCTCGCCTTCTCCAGGAGGCACTAGAAACTGAATCCTGGACCTTCCATGTGGTAGGTGGAAGCCCAATCATTTGAGCCACATCTACTTCCTCAACATTTCTTTTAATTGAATTGACTGATATTTTGATGCAATTGACTATGTTCTAAAAACATAGATCTGACTATAATGATTGCATGAACTTGAAAACAAACTTTATTCTTCTTTCTCACCTTTTAAAATGGCTTCTAGATTTGTATTCAAGCAGTTTGGACAATACCTGATAAATCAGTAAAACTGATTTAAATATAAACAAATATAACAACAGCAATCTCAATCCTTTCTTTCCTTAGAATTTTTGCTTCTGAATATAAGGGCCAGAAAAGGCTAGGATATCTAGAGAATATTTTATCATCCTGCTATTTAAAAGGAGAAGAAGAAAGGATATAAGGAGAAATGAAACAATTTTAAGAAGGGCTATAGAGTTAGAAGTATATGAGGGTATAATGTTTTGGAATCCTTTCAGAAATGTGTTCCAGCTTCTTCATGATGGTATTTACTTTTCTGCACATATGTGAGTAATAGGGCCTGAGAAAAATGACTGGATAGGAAAGTTTTGTAATTGTACCGCAGACATAGGCACAAAAATAGGACTCCTTTTAACTATTCCTTGGGGTCTGATTAATTACTTGCTTATTGCCAAAGACAGAATAGAGTGTACAGAACTGTGATTATAATGGAGAAAATGAGAAGGCAGTTGGACAGTTCTTAGTGGGGGAGAAGTGATGTACTAAAAATGTTAATGTTTTGAATTCAGTCAACCTCCTCTCAACTCCCAGCAGTAGGAAGACCTTGAGGTTTCCTTGGCTGCTATAGATTGCAATGAGATATTTAGCACTCAGATGAGAATGCTAATCTCATTTGTTACATTCCATTTTAGAGCTATAGGGGCAGCTAGATTACCAGATAATAATCATGCACACAGTTTACCACCATATGTCCTTAATAACTTAGGCATTTGTGTTTATAGGTTTGGTGTGGATTAGAATATATAATCTTTGAACATTAAGGAACTTAATCATTCCTTTTTTTTTGTTCCATGTGATTTTTTTCACTTGTAAATACACATTTAGGCTTTGACCTTTTGTTCATAGACACTTTAGAAAGGAATAACTAAGAGGAAAGATTTTATTGCATCACCACCATCACCATCATCATATAATTGCATGCTTTTTTCATAATAAACATTGACATCACAACATTGTGTTGGGAGCTGTGTGAGCAAGACTGGTGAAGACCAGTTTGTAATTCTTTCCACTGTCTTTGTAAACAGAGGCCTCACTGATACAGGCATCAAATAACTGAAATATGGTTTTATAACAGAAGAGAAAAAATGCAAAATATCTTCTGATAGAACAGATGATACAGATATACACTCATATCTACACATATGCATCCACATACACACCTAGACAATCTACATTATACTTAGGTTAAAGAAAAAATTGTATAAGAGACACTATTTAGTTTTTATTACTTTGTTCAGTTGAGTCCAGCAGACTTTAAACAAGACCTGATTTGGTGCTATAACTGCTGCTCGGTTTTAGGGGTACATAAAGTAATAAAGCATTGCCTCCAGCCTTATAGATCTTAGATTCTAATGTATGCCTGAAGAATTGGAAACTTGATTCCCTAGTCAAGAATTGTGCACAAACTTCAAGTTACTATTATTGTTTGTTTTTCAAACCGATGACCTGGTCAAAATATAGAATGGAACCCAATTTTTTGATAACAGTGAAACAGATTATTAAGTTTATTTTACATATAACATTGTACAAAGAATATAGACAGGTTACTATCTTAGGAGTTTTTCACAAAATAACTGATGGCTAGTATTATTTACTGGTGCAGTACTTCTGGGCTAGAAGGGGCTAGCAGGTGTGTGTGAGTGTGTGTGTGTGTACATCCAAGTTACTTTTCCTGAATAATTAACTGTATTAGTTTCCTGTTACTGCTGTAACAAATTATCACGAATTTATTAGCCTAAAACAATGCAAATTTATTATCTTAAAGTTCTGGGTGTCAGGAATATTATAATCAAGAGGTCAGCAGGAGCTTTTAAGGTAGAATTTGTTTGTCTTTTTGAGCTTCTTAGAGATGGTTTGCATTCCTTGGCTTGTGGCCACATGCCCCATCTTCAAAGGCAAATGTAGCACCTTCAGATCTCTCCACCTCTCTTTCTACTCTGCTCACATCATCATGTTCCGTTTTCTGACACTGACTCTCCTGATTCACTCTTTTTATTACAAAGAGCCTAATAATTACATATTGCCACACAGATAATCCAGGATAATCTCACCAGCTCAGATCCTTAATTTAATCACACTTGCAAAGTCCCTTTTTGTCAAGTAAGGTAATACATTTCTAGGTTTCAGGGATTAGGATGTCGGCTTCAATGGGGGTGGGGGGTGTAGCACTATTCTGTCTACCAAACCATTTTCCTCTTTTATCTTTGGGCCTTTATTATTAATTGATGGAATTTTACTTTATTATGGATTTACTCAAATTACAAACATTTGAGGAAGTGGACTCGGTCCAATGAATAAGGGTGTCTGCCTACCATATGGGAGGTCTGCGGTTCAAACCCCAGGCCTCCTTGACCCATGTGGAGCTGGCCCATGCACAGGCTGATGCACGCAAGGAGTGCCCTGCCACGCAGGGGTGTCCCTGTGTAGGGGAGCCCCATGCGCAAGGAGCGCACCCCATAAGGAGAGCCACCCAGCGCGAAAGAAAGTGCAGCCTGCCCAGGAATGGCACCCCACACATGGAGAGCTGACACAGCAAGATGACGTAACAAAAAGAAACGCAGATTCCCGGTGCCACTGACAAGGATACAAGCAGTCACAGAAGAACACACAGCGAATGGACACAGAGAGCAGACAACCGGGGCAGGGGAAGGGGAGAGAAATAAAAAAATAAATAAATAAATCTTTTTAAAAAATTACAAACATTTGGAATTAGATATTTATCTGTTATTTTTGTGTAAAAAATTTTTTTCTGCACTTCACAAATTCATGACTACCTCCCTTACCTGATATCACAAGAGTACAGTTCTCTGTGACTGTCAGCAGCCTTGACCTCTGCTTGGACTCAGCTTTCTTTGTGCAGCAACCGGCAACCTTTCTCTATGATAATTATTTCAATCCCTAATAGCAGGAAGAGACTCTCCTATTTGGACTTTGACTTGAGGTTCCCATATTGCACCACACCAGATATATTAGGGACTTTCTCCCCCTTGCCTCCTAACCCACCCACCCATAGCAATCAGAAGGAGAGAACACAGTTATAGAGCACTTACTATTTCCCATGCACTGTCCATCACACTTGATTTCAACAGTATGAACATATTTAATGCACACAACTGCCCTTTGCGGTAACTACTATGTTGGTTCCTGTCCTTACTTTATAGGTAAGCAAATCCAGATGATCTGGCTCCAACGATCATGTTCTGGACTGCTAGGTTCTATTGCCTCACTGTGACAGAGACTGTTACCATTTAGTCAACTTGTGTCCAATTTAGAGTCTTTTTGTCTCAGGAGGTAATTAACAGCAAAGCATATCCATGAATTAAACTCATGTTTGAAGCAATGGCAAACAATTGTAATACTTGTCAAGAACTACAGAATTTCCTCTTGGTTGCTCCCATTATATCACTTATCTAGAATGCTCCTTGTGTTATTCACTCATTTTTTAAAACTCTACTTAAATTTTACAGAGGTAGAGTGAAGATGTTTAAATGATGTTTAACTGTTCTACTGATAAGGAACAAAGAAACAAGCAAACATATTAAAATTAAATGAATGTATCTTCTCTTAACCATATATATAATGTTTTATCATTTAACCACTATTGCAAACCTATGTGCTGTGACATCATATCTTTTGAATATCAACCGAAATAAACAGTAGTATTTTCTCTGGTAGTAGGCATACTGCCTTGGAGGAGCATCTGTTTTGCCCATACTGCATAAAGATAATCATTGACTCACTTGACAATTCTGCTGAGTAGCAAATTGAATGGCAGAAACGCTGTTAGAGTACTGCATCAGTAAAATGTAAAAGTATGAGAGTCTTTAGGTGAGAGATAGGAGAACACCAAAATTTTGGATTGGGGTAAAAAAAAAAATTTGCCAGAACTGCACACTGCTGTAGACATTATCTGTGGGATTTGAGGAATTACTGGATGATATAAAATCTCCCTCAATGTTAAATATATTTAATGTTTTTATTTAAATATTTAAAGTATATATTTAAGTATAAATCAATTGCAATTAATATTGTAGATAAATGTATAGATATAGATATAAAGATGAAAATAAATACAAGGAACTATTTGAGGGGAGGAGCCACCTTGTAATTCAATATATACATAATGAAGGAGGAAGCACTTCCAGTTATTCCTTAGAGACATATGGAAATGAATGACAGGAACTAGTGGTTCATGCCAAGTGGAGTCAATTAGATAGTGAAATGAGCCAAAGAATTTCCTTGGTATGAAATTTTCTTCACATTTCTCATCTATAAGTGGTTTTGGCATGATCAGAGATGACAATTATGTAAAAGGAAAATAAATAAGGTCTTATCTTTTGCTATGTTCGTGAAATTCAAAGAAAATTACTTAAAAAGAAGAGCAGTTTTAATTTTAAACAACTTCAAATTTTAATGTAAGAAAAAATCTAAATTAAATAAAAACCATAGAATACTCATCTATTCTCTCTCTCTATTTTTCAGTTACAAATGGCAGTTAGAGGTATACATGATTAAACAATACATGTGAATCAAATGTATGAAGTCAAAGGAAGACTATTTTTAGAAAATACTAAAGCACATTATTTTCCCCCTCAGATATTGTAAGAGTTCAAAGAGCTGAATATTCAGGGATTAAATACAGCCATAATTGCCTTTGGCTGGGGTGTGAAAAGAATCATACTGTTTCTTGTGTAGTAGAAATCAACCTCCTGACATAGTTTGAGTCACAGCTTTGTGTAAGAAATTGGTGAGAAAAACATTTACATCTTCCACAAAGTTTGGGTAAGTTGAGTACTTAATAGTCCAGACATAAATTTTACATAGCTTATAAGGGAAATAGCAATAAAACGACCCTACAATTTTTTTCTCCTCTCTTTTGATTAGCACTTAATGCAAACTGACTTATCTGACTTATTACCAAGTTGGAAAGTGATAATATAGTACTAAAGGTACAAATTAGCCATTTTATTGCAGAGATTATTTTTATTTTCTGTTTTATTTTTTTTTTTAATTTTAATTTTTTAATTTTAAACAAGCTTTAGATTACATAAATGTTACATTAAAAATACAGGGCATTCCCATATATCTCACCTCTCTACCTCTCCCACTTTCCCCCATTAACAGTATCTTTCATTAGTGTGGTACATCTGTTACAATTGATGGACACATTTTTTTTCTCGCCCCTTCTCCACCCCCTGCCCCAGTTGTTTGTTCTCTGTGTCCATTTGCAGCATGTTCTTCTTTTTGTCCACTTTTGTTGTTGTCAGCGACACAGCAATCTGTGTTTCTTTTTGTTGCATCATCTTGCTGCGTCAGGTCTCCGCGTGCAAGGCGCCATCCTTGGGCAGGCTGCACTTGTTTTCGTGCTGGGCAGCTCTCCTTACAGGGCACACTCCTTGGGTGTGGGGCTCCCCTATGTGGGGGACACCCCTGCGTGGCACGGCACTCCTTGTGCACATCATCACTGCGCATGGGCCAGCTCCACACGGGTCTAGAAGCCTGGAGTTTGAACCGCAGACCTCCCATATGGTAGGTGGATGCTCTAACCACTGGGCCAAGTATGCTTCCTGATGGGCACATGTTGAAGCATTGCTACTAACTGAGGTGAGGAGCCCCCGCTTCTCTAGACAGGGGGCTCAGGGTGGGGAGGCGCAGGCGTGAGAGGACGCACAGTGACTCGAAGGACAACTGCGGAGACAAGGCGGATGGCGCAGGTCTCCTTTATTGAGGAAGTACAAGCAGTTTTATAGAGTATGAAGAGAGGGGATTGGTGGAGGGTGATTGGGTTCTGATAGGCTAGATTAGCTGTTGTTACCTTATAAGGGCATAGAAGCAGAGCTCGTCTACTAGGCTGGTCAGTAGTTACTAGGGAGAGCTTAAATTTGAGAGGGCTGAGCTGGATAGCTCGCTGATAGGTGGAAGAGAGCAGGCGTGTCTTTACGAGGTAGGAGGCCCTGAGATTGGCCCAGACGGAGGTGGTGTGAGGGGGCTTGCGTGAGTTTCCCCTGCGGGGAGGCATAGGTGCATACCTCGTCCGGAGGGGCCAACCAAGGGAGGCGTATTTCGTGCCTCAGACCTCGGAGGCCGCCAGTTCTGAGAGCCAAACTTTTGCATGCTTGCCCTCACTAACCATGGTCTATAATTTATATTACAGTTTACACTTTGCACTGCATAGTTTTAGAGGTTTTGACAAAATGTATAATGGCCCTTATCCATCATTGCAATGTCATGCAGGATAATCTCAATGTCCCGAAAATGCCCCATGTTACACATATTATTCCCTCTCCCTCCCCTTAGAACCTCTGGTGGCCACTGCCTTTATATCAATGACAGAAATTCTTCCATTGCTAGAATAGTAATAAGTCTACTTCAGTCCATAGTTGCATTCCTATCTTATGTTGAATCTTGAAGATCTGGGGATGGTGATGCCCACTCTGTTTCTGATTGAGAGGGCGCTTAGAAGCCATGGAGCAGATGGATGGAAATGTCATGCAGGCAGCTGTGGATACTCCATTTATTGGAGATGGGCATTGTCTATAATCACCCTTCTGTTAGTTGTCCTAGGCAAGTCCTGTGAACTGAAAAGTAGGTTTTGCAACTCTGCTGAGATTCAGGGCTCAAATGAGATATAAGTAGACTGAAGATTTTTGTCTCTGGGATGTATATTTAACCAGTATAGTGCTCATTATAGGTTCAAATAAAAGGGGCAGAAGAGCCATGTGTAGGGAAATAATAAATGAAACTAACTCTATTACTTTGGAGAGCATATATTTCAGAGTAAGGCCCACTGACAGGGAGCTGAATTCCTGAGATTGTCTGCACAGCCTATAGTGTCTAGATATCTCTAGATCCCTCAGGAACCCCTCTGTTTGTGGAACTGTTTACTGTGACAGTCAATGAAATCCTGGTGAGATGTGCATAAGTATAATCTCTGGAAAGATCTCCTGACTCACTTTGAAACCTCTTAGCCTTAAAAACTCATTTGTATTTAATATTTTCCCCTCTTGGTCAAGGTATTTTTCCAAATGCACCACTAGTTGGTGCTTGGTAATAATCCCTTTGTGCTAGGGAGGCTTATCCCTGGGAGTCAGTCCCATGCCAGGAGGAAGGTAGTGCCTTATATGCTGAGTTTGGCTTAGAGAAGAGGCCACATTTGAGCAACAAGGGGACTTTCAGGAGGTAACTCTTAGTAATATATAATACTAAGCTAAGTTTCAATTTCACAAGAATAAAGTTCATAAGTAAAACCATCAATATTGAGGACTTGGCATAATGATCTGTCTTCCTTTGCTAGGCACTGTCTATATATTTGGGGGACTCTTGCCGCTCTATTAGAGAATGTAGTAGGACCCTTCAGGATGGGAATTCAATATTCTTTTGGTTATTTTGTGGGTCTCCATTCACCAAGACAATGACCCATGTCCACTTGAATATATCCATATGCCATAGAGGCATGCCCCAGATGCACCCTCCTCATACACCCCCCCCTCACTGACACCCCGCACTATTGATCCTCCCCTGCCACAGTTGAGACCCTTCTGCATTAAAATACCTCCCCCAAAACAAAGTCAAAAAAAACAAAATGAGAATAATAAGAAAATAAAATAACAATAACTAACAAATAAAAATAAAAATAAAATAAATTAAAATTTTTTTTCATTATGTCTTTCATCACCACAAGATCTGTTGTCTTTTTTTTTTTTAATTTCTTCATAGATTTTTTTTTATTGATTTTGTAATAATATTACATTAAAAATATATATGTGAGGTCCCATTCAACCCCACCCCCCCACCCCACCTCTCCCCCACCCCCAGCAACACTCGTTCCCATCAGCATGACACATCCATTGGATTTGGTAAGTACATCTTTGGAGATCTGTTGTCTTTTATGCACAATGACAATTCCTTCCATCTGTTCCCCCAGTATCTTATTTTTTTTTTGTTTTATCTTCAAAGAAGTTTTAGGTTACAGAAAAGCCAAATAGAAATATAGGAGTTTCCCACATACCCAACCCTCTCCCCTTCTCCCACTCTCCGTTATTAATAGCATTTTACTTGTATATGGTACCTTTGTAACAATTGATGTACAAATACTGAAGCATTGCTACTAACCCATGGTAAATGGTTTACATCATGGCTTACATTTTGCCCTGTACATTTTTATAGGTTTATATAAAATGTAAAATGGCCTGTATCTGTCTTTGCAAGAACTAAAGAATGATTCCAATGTCCTAAAAATGCCCTATATTCCATCTATTCTATTCTTCCTTCTTCCTTCTCTCAGAACATATATAACCATTAAGTTTCAATTTTGGAAGACAAAGGTTCATAGTTACATGCATAATATGAAGGGCTTGACATATTATGTTTTCTTTTATTTGATATTGCATATGTTCCCAAAAGATTCTTGCCCCTCTAATTAAAACATAGCAGGACTCCCCAGAATGGGAGTTTAATATTTTCTTCTTTGTTGTGTGGATCTTCCACCCACTGAGATAACACACTATGACAAGATGAACACTTTCATATTCCACAGACGCATGCCCCAGATGCAACCTATCCTGCACATACTCCCACCCCTGATGCCCTGCCCCAGTAACCCTCACCTGCCATATTTGCTAAAAGAACATTCCCATCATTGTAATTTTAACTGCAGACCTACAAATCCCCAGAGTTCACCTGTTCCTTCCTCCAGTTCTCCTCCCAATTCCATGGTTAGTCCAACCCAACTTCCTACCCTACTCCCCCTCACATTCCAGCATCGTGTAACCCATCACATCACTGCACCACTATCACCCCATCTACTGACCAACTACCCTCTTCTACCTTAGCATAGATTTTACCCATATTGAGCATCAGCTCACCGCCCTCTGTTCTCTTTCTGCCTCCTGATTACCCATCTTCCAGACTCTAGCTCTGTGAGTCTGCTCAATTTGTTTATCATATCAATAAAGTCATATATTTGTCCTTCAGTGACTAGCTTACTTCACCCAACATTAAGTCTTCAAGACTCGTCCGTGTTGTCCCATGTGTTAATACTGCATGCCTTCCTACAGTTGAGTGATATTCCATTGTATGTATATGCTACAATTTGCTTATCCATTCATCTTTTGATGGACACTTAGATTGCTTCCAATCTATGGCAATAGTAAATAGTGCTGCTAAGAACATTGGTGTGCATATATCTGTTCATGTCCCTGTTTTCAATTCTTCTGGGTATATACCCAAGGGATTTCTGGGTCATATCGTAGTGCTGTAGTTAGCTTCCAGAGGTACCGCCAAACTATCCTCCACAATGGTTGTACCATTCTACATTCAGCAGTGGACAAGGAAGGGGTTCCCCTTCTTCCACATCCTCTCCAACAATTGTAGTTCTGTTTCTTTAATAGCTGCCAATATAAGAGGTATAATGTGATATCTTGTAGCTTTGATTTGCATTTCCCTAATAGCTAGTAATTTTGAGCATCTTCTCATGTGCTTTTTAGTCATTCGTTTTTCTTCTTTGGAGAAGTAATTATTCAAATCACTTGCCCATTATTTAAAATGGTTGTATGTCTTTTTATTTTCAAGGTGTAGGATTTCTTAAGTATGCTGAGTATTGGACCCTTATCGAATAAATGGTTACCAAATATCTTTTCCCATTGGGTAGGATACCTGTTCACTTTCTTGAAAACCTTTGAAGCACAAAAGTTTTTAATTTTGAGGAGGTCTCATTTACCTATTTTATCTTTTGTTGCTTGTGCTTTGGGTGTAAAATTTATGAAACGATTTTCTACTACAAGATTTTGCAGATACTTCCCTACATTATCTTCTAGGAGCTTTATGGTCTTGGCTCCTATTTTTAGGTCTTTGATCCATCTTGAGTTAATTTTTATATAGGGCATGAGATCATAATTCTCTTTCATTCTTTTGGATATGGATATCCAGCTGCAAAGATTTTTTAAAAGTTAGATTGTATTAATTTTCCAGGAAAATAGTTATCTAATTTAATATGTCCTCATATATCTAGGATAGCTATATATTTTGCAAAACCAATAACTGAAGATGAATAAGTGTTTTTCCAAATTATTTCCAAGTTAGTTTATCTAAATAATACTTAATAGAAAATATCAATTTAAAAATTATCATTTTAGCTCTTGAAAGATAATATAGATTTAAGATATTCTTTTCTAATATGTGGTTTTTATTAGATTATAATTTTACATTAGTTATTAGCCCCAGTAAAATATATATGCAGATGTGTGGATTATATATATAAAGACATTATATTACTAATGACCTTAAAAGACAAAATGGAAGCAAGCTACATTTCTTTCTTTACACATGCCCATACCCTTGTCTTATTGTTGTTGAAAAGTTTTGTTAAATCAATAGTAAAATATTAAAGGAAATTACCTAAATTAAGACTTGTATTTTGGCTGCTACAGCTTTATTTTAAATCACACAAGAGACAATCATTAGAAATCTTCCCTTAGAATATTTTAAATCAGTAAACATATTTATCTCATAAAAAATTTCTAGATGCTATGACCAATAGTTTATGGCACAAATTAATATAGTGTCTAGAATAAGGGCAGAGGTTTGAATCTTGGCTCTGCATTTCGCTAGCTGTGCAACAAGGGATAGTCTGTTGAAACTCTCTGAAACTTACTTTCTATCCTGTAAAATCCTAACAAAATTATATTCTATAAGGCTGCTAAGAGGCTTTAATTATATAATGTCTGTTAAGTATATACCCTTATGTTGGGAAATGTATTAAGGGCTCAAATAGTGATACTCCTGTCCCAAGAAGCAATAGCATGTTTCTTGCTATATCGATTTTCCATGGGTGAAAGTGGAGATGTTTGGTAAATAACTCAGTGAAAGAACTTTTTTTAAAAATGAAAAAGAACATGATATTATGGCTGACTTAAAGTGTGCACATTCATATTCCTGAAGGCAGTGATGAATATCTTATTTTAGAATTCTGTTTTCACCACAGGTTAGTGTTGGAACATTGATATATTAAATTGGACTTTATTTATTTAATCTCTTCATTATAGGCAGAAAATATACTTGCATTTCCCTGCTGAGAATAGTGTACACTTGCTCTACCATTTCTTGCCAGAAACAACATTAAAGTACTTTTGTTTAGCTAATATTATATTGTTGGATTAGATGCAACCCTACAGGTATACTCTAAAGTGTAATTTAATATCAGAATGCAATAATACCTGTTTCAGTTCATCAACACACAGCTGTTTCTACACAAAGCCTCATAGCATGCTTTGCAAATCAGCAGAGAGGACTGATGGTCATTAACAACACACAAAGCACTTGTGACAACTGACTCTCATCTACTCTCTAACAAAGCTGATGTCATTCTAGAACCAGTTCAAATTGGCATACTTCTGTTGGAAGTCTTTTTGGTTCTATGAATTTGGGGACAGTCCCTGTAAAACTTGTAATATCTGGGAGAAAAATTGTTGGCAACAAGTGTCAACTCAAAAGAGAAAGTATCCTTTTTAATTCATTCCCATTTTAGAGTTCTTCATATATTTAAGAAGTATTTGTTTTTGACTAAATAAAAATGTCTTTACAATGTAATGGCATGTTTGAGGACTACAAATTTCAAATGTTTTTTTATTACCATTTAAGTTTCATAGAAAATCTGGTAGAGAAACATTTGATTTAAATATATAGTTTTTTAAAAAGCATGTATACCTTTTCAAGGACATTAACAGTGTGGAGGAAAATTTTACAATCTATTCCTAAATATGCTCTGGCCGAAAATCTTAGGATTTTCTGGGATTATTATCCTTTCAGATCTAAAAAGTTCACATAAGTTTCAATCTCTGTGCTATCACTGCCAGAGTATACATAAATCCCTTTCCCTTTCTTTCTCATCAGGAAATTATATACTTCAGCTTTCTGGGACTGAGGGGCAATGTGATTAAAAGGCCGAATTATGAGTCCAGGAAACCTGGCTTTGAATTCTAGCTCTGATACTGCAACACACTTTGAACTTGAGCACAACTCATCCACTCTAAAACTCTACATCCTCATCTATAAAATGGGGATAATAAGACCTACCTTTCAGAGTTGTGCACTTTAAAGGGAAATAGTGTCTAGAAAGTGTATGGTATGCAATAAACATTCAATAATGACCACTCTCATTAATTTCAGATAGTCGAGAAAATGGGATGTAATAAGATAATGAAATACTTGATAAAACTCCATGTCTTATTTCAAATCTACATAAGGAAGGTAGGTAAACACTTTATTTTTCCACTGATATAATACTTTTTCTCCTCCACCAATGTCAGCCAACTACATTCTTCTTCTAAAATGGAATGAAATAATATATTTATCTATACTTCAGTCAAAGCAGATATGTCACCTTAAAGGAAAAGTCAAGGAAAGAGAAGTAGTTCCGGAAAAAATGTTTGTTGAGCATTTTACCTTCTTTTGTTTCAGTTTTGATTAAAAAAAAATCTCGCTGCTCATTTGTTCCTTTCTAAGAACTCACTTGCAGCAGAACACAATAACTTCCTCTCTGATGGTCTATTAGCTGTGAAAGTAATTTACATATGTGACTGTATCAGTGAGAACCTGTATCACAGTCTGAACCTCCAATTTAGTTAACAGAGAATCTCCCTGACACCTATCGCTGGAGGAAGATAAATCCAGCCACAAAGAAAGTAATCCCACATCCATATGCATGGACTGTTTCTCTCTGAAACAGATGCTTGTTTTAACCAAACTACCCGAGGAGACTCCAGTTTTGACTTTGGTGTGAGATCCTTGCTCCTTGGAGCTAGTTCAAAGAACTGTATAATAAAAAATGCCAGAAGGCCTTAAAAATTAATAACATTTTATCTGTAATACTGTCCTCTGTTAGAGTAGTTTGTAGACTATTTTATTCAGTCACTTTGGGGTTTTAAAGCATTTTTATTTTCAAACAGTAAATTCTACTTTGGACTTTCGTATCTAAATCCTCTTCCATGAATTTCCCAAGTTCCCAACAGCACCTTTAGGAATCATATATAGGATATAGAAAAAGACAAGGGTGATTATAATTTTCATGTCTTACTGACCCAAAATGCATTTGAATCAATTTTTCATTGGAAAATAGTATTTACATAAAAGAGTTAAATTTTCCCCAAAAGATTTAAGATTTATATAAGTAACTTTATGTGATTCTTTTTCCTTGGAGGAAATGAGAAGGGTGAGGGAAGATGGAATGAATGGAGTAGGGATGGAAGAAAGGTAAACATATGACTCAGTGTTAAGGTGTAATTGGGAGGAAAAAGACATTCTAATTTTGCCTATTAAGAAAAGGAACAGATTGATATTCTATTCTCTGACAGCCTATTGCCCAGGAGTCTAAACTAGCCAGCTTAAATGCACAGCTACAGAATAAACTGGTCCAGGTAGGGAATGGTTTCCTAAAACCCCTAGCCTTAGAAAAGGACCCTGGAATATTCCTTCAGCTCACTCCCTATTCCCAGAAGGAGGGCAGTTTCTAGGTATAACTATCCGAAGCACATGCCTCCTTCATGGCTGGCTCTGAAAGCATAATTGGAATCTTATTAGCTATCCCACTACCTATTAGATTCAGGTGAAATCTTCCCATAAGTCTCTCTAGATTAGAGTATTTTAGAACTCTGCTAAATTACATGCAATGTCATTTATATTCTTTAATGGTAAATTGAACCCCATACACAAGTATACTCTTCTTAACTTTCAAAGCAGTAGTATTGATCAGAGTCCCCACAATCCTGAAAGACATAAAGGTGCAATAACAGCAGTTAAACTTTACTTTTAACTTTTGGTTCAGATGTTTAAAAGCTTTTATTCATTTTTTTCTTTGTTACTAATATCTAGGCCAATGCTCACCTAAATACATGAATTGAACCCATTATAAATTTATTTTTTTAGCAATTTTGCCAACATATTTTATCTTTATTCAGCTAAAATAGAGATGATTGATATTTTGGCAAGATTTTCTAACAAAAAGTATATATATTTGTTTTGCATATTTGCCAGCAACACGCCTCAAAATTACTTTACATAAATTCATCATCATAGTCTTAAGAGAGATCATTTGACTTCAATTTTGCTTTCTCATGAGTCATTAAGTTTCACCACTATAAAATCTGAGGAATGGAAAGGAAGTTAGTGATCACCTAATTCAACCACCTATTTGGAGGGAAGAGAGATGGAAGTGAGTGTATAAATCCTAAAAAAATGACAAGACATACATACCTATTTAGATTGAACATGCATAAGGAAGTAAAAAATTATTAAAATATTTAACAACTTATTTTCATCAGTCAAATGAATTAGCCCTGAAAGCTTTGAAAATCAGTATGTAAATAATAATAATAAGCACTTGATATGAAGTCATCACTGTGTCCTGTAAGTTATAAAAAATAAAATGAGTATCATTCTTGTCCTCAAGAAAATCAAAAAGAAACTCTGACATTCAAAGGCATCAGTAAAAAAGCTTATCATGGGCAGTACTGATGGCAAATGGAGAAAGACGTCAAAGGGAATGAAGTGGGCTGAAATACCAAAGGAAGATGCAAAAAATTAAACCAGACCTTTAATGATTGAAAAATATTGGTAAATAAATGGGTCAGAGGAAGTGATCTTTATAGCCAGATAAAGATAGAATGGTATTATACATGTAAAATATATGTAAAGTGAAAGAATTACATTTACAGTGCATTACAAAAGCACATAGAAAAGTGTGATCTATATATTTGGTAGTAATGAAAATAATATTTACATTGATGCAAAAATATTTCAATAGCACTGTTAATTACTACCATAAGTTACATTAGTTGTATTTTCCTCACCACAAAATTTTCTTAACACCTTGTAATAGGGACGTATATTTGTTCTAGTTCATGGAAGAACATTCTTGTATTTGTTCTATTAACCACAATCATCATCCACTACCCAGTTCACTATGTTATACAGTCCCAAGATTATCCTCTAGCTTTATTTCTATTGACATTTACAACCCTAGAATATCCCTTTCAGCCACAATCACATTTATAAATCAGCAGTATTAGTTATACTCTCTATAATGTGTTACCATCATCATTATGCATTTCTAAACATTTACGATCAACCTTATTAAAAATTCTATAGACATTGAGCATTTGTTCCCCCTTATGAACCCTCATTCTATCTTCTAGTAACCTCTACTCTAGGTTTTAGCTCTATGAGTTTATGTTTAGTTCATATTAGTGAGACCATACATTTTTGGCCTTTGATGTCTGGCTTATTTCACTCAACGTAATGTACTGAAGGTTCATCCCTGTTGTCATACGCGTTCTAACTTATTTCTTCTTACAGCTGAAAAATATTCCATCATCTGTATATATCACATTTTGTTTATCCATTCATAGGTTGATAGACACTTGGGTCTTTTCCATTTTTTAGCAATTGTGAATAATGCCGCTATGAACATCTGTGTGCAAATGTCAGTCTTTCTGAATATGTTCCTAGTAGCAGGGTTCCTGGGTCATATGACAGTTCTATATTCACCTTTCTGAGCAACCACTAAATTATATTCCACAGATGCTGCACCATTCTACATTCCCACAAAAACTGAAGGAGTGCTCCTAATTCTCCATATTCTCTCCAACACTTGTAGTTTTCTGTTTGTTTTTTAATTTGAGGAGTATTATCTCTTTCCATAGCTTATATTTGGCATATTATTCCCACAAACCTTCCTATTATTAACACCATGTATTAGTATTCTATATTTGTCATAGTTCATGAGAAAACATTCTCACATTTGTACTGTTAACCACAATCTATCATTCACCACAGGGTTGTACAATCTGCCTTGTACAATCCATCTAAAGGGTGATGAAAGCTCTCAGTTTCATCACAGAGAGGTGCTGTCATCAGCTCAGTCCATTTCAGAAAGTTTTCATTACACCAGAAGGAAAAATCCCATACCCACTTGTACACTCACATTATTGCCATTAGCATTTATGTAGTACATTCTTTGCCAATGCTATTAAAATAATACAATATTATTGTTAACTATAGTCTGTTAGTAACATTAGCTGTATCTTTCCCTGTATCTCCATATTCTGAACACCTTGCAAAAGAGAAACATTATTATGTTTGTGCTATTAACCACAACCATCATCTACCATTGAAGTCAATATGTTGTAAAGTCCCTAGATTATCCTCTAGCTTTCCTTCAATTGACAGTATCCTCCTGTGATAGTTAGGCTAATGTGTAAACTTAACCAGGTAATGATGCCCAGTGTTTGGCCAAGAAAGCACTGGGCTAATTGTATTGCAAGGACATTTCATGGACTTTAATAATCAGTGAGTTGATTGCATAGATGGCTGGCTACATCTACAGTCAACTGAGAAGATCACCAAAAGCAATGAGTGATGTCTCACCCAATTAGCTGAAGAACTTAAAAAGTAAGTGATTTCAGCATTCAGATAGAGAATTCCCATCTCTTCTTCTGACAATCAGCATCTCCTGAGAACTCATCAAGGACCTTCACTGGAGTCTCTGGCTTGCAGCCTGCTCTACGGAATTTGGACTTGCACATCCCCATGGTCACACATGAAATAATTTCATGAAATCTCATACTATTTCCAGATATCTCCTGTTGGTTCTGTTCCCCTAGAGAATCCTAATACACCTACCTAGACTACCCCAATATAGTCACTATAATGTGTTACCATCAACTCTATCCATTTCCCAACATTTAAAATCCACTTTATTAAACATTCTACATAATTCAACATTCTATCTCCTAATAACCTGTGCTCTTGAGTTTAATTCCGTGACTTTACTCATTATATTTAGTTTGTATTAGCAAGACCATACAATATTTATCCTTTTGTATCTGGCTTATTTCACCCAACATAATGTTCTCAAAGTTCGTCTCTGTTATCGTATGCATACTGACTTCATTTCTTCTTTCAGCTGAACAGAATTCTCTTTATGTATATACGACATTTACTTCATCCATTCATCAGTTGATGGGCACTTGGGTTGTTTCCATCTTTCAGCAATTGCGAATAATGCTACTGTGAACACTGATTGCAAATGTCAGTTTGCATCCCTGCCTTTAGGTCTTCTGAATATATTTCTAGTAGTGGGATTGCCGGGTTATATGGCAGCTCTATATTTAGCGTCCTGAGGAAGGCCAAACTTCCTGAGGAAGTGCCAAACTCTTCCACAGAGTTTGCACTACTACATTCCCACCACCACAGGAGTGTTCCTATTTTGCCATATTCTCTCCAAAACATTCTGTGGGTGTTTTTTTTTAATAGTGGCCATTCAATAAGGTATGAATTGATATGTCATTGTAGTTTTGATTTACATTTGGTTGAACATCTTTTCATGCCCTTTTTAGCAGCTTGTATTTCTTCCTTGGACAAATGTCTATTTGTATCTTTTGCCCATTTTTCAATTGGCTTGTCTTTTTATTATTGAGTTATATGATCTCTTTAATAAATAAACCTTTATCAGATATGTGGTTACCAAACATTTTATCCCACTGAGTAGGCTGTCTTTTCACCTTCTTGACAAAGTCACTTGAAGCACAAAAGTGTTTAATTTTGAGGAGGTCACATATATTTATTCTTTCATTCACTGTTTATGCTTTGAGTGTAAGGTTTAAATAACCACTGCCTACCTAAGACCTTGCTGATGTTTCCCTACATTTTCTGATAGGAGTTTTATGGACTTAGCTTTTATATTTAGGTCTTTCATCCATTTTGAGTTATTTAAAATTTTTAATTAATACATTTTACTGATACATATTAATAAGGCATAAATCCATCCAAAGTATACAATCAATGGTATTCAGTATAATTTATTTCTTCTAGGGTCAGTGTAGGTGTTTGTGTATTTCTAGAAATTTATCCATCTCATCTATACTGTTTAGTTTTTTGGCATACAGTTATTCATAGCATCCTCTTATGATCTCTCTTTTTTTTAACTAGGTCAATGGTATTGTCCCCCTCCCTGTCATTTCTGGTTTTATTTAGTTCTATCTTCTTCCTTTTTTTCTTCATTAGTCTAGCTGAGTGTTTGTGGATCTTCTCAAAGAAGATCAACTTTTGGTTTTGTTGATTCTGTTTTGTTGTTGTCGTTCTCTAATTCATTTATTTCTGCTCTGATCTTTACTATTTTTTTCCTTTGGCTTGGTTTAGGATTAGTTTGCTATTCTTTTTCTAGTTCTTCCAGGTGTGCAGTTAGGCCTTCAATTTTAGCTCTTTCTTCTTTTTAATGTAAGCATTGAGGGCTATAAATTTCCCTGTCAGCACTGCCTTTGCGGTGTCCCATAAGTTTTAATTATGTTGTCTTCTTATTTTCATTCATCTCAAGATATTTGCTGAATTCTCTTGCAATTTCTTCTTTGGCTCACTGATTATTTAACAGTGTGTTGTTTAATCTCCATATATTTATGAATTTTTCATTTTTCTATCCATTCTGGTGTCATTTTATGATCAGAGAAAGTGTTTTGTATAATTTCAATCTGTTTAAATTTATTCAGACTTGACTTGTGATTCAACACATGATCTGTCTTGGAGAAGGATCCATAAGCACTGGAAAAGAATGCATATTGCTGTTTGGGCATGCAGTGCTCTATAGAAGTTCATTTATCATATTATTCAAGTTGTTTCTTTATTTATCCTCTGTCCAGATGTTCTATCTAATACTGAGAGTGGTGTATTGAAGTCTTCAACTATTATTGTTGAACCATCTGTGTCTCCCTTCAGTTTTGCCAATGTGTGCTTCATGTATCTTGGGGCACTCAGATTAGGTGCATAAATATTTAGTATAATTATTTATTCTTATTGAATTGTTACTTTTGTTAATATATAGTGGCCTTCTTCATCCCTTAAAACAGTTTTGTATTTAAGATTTATTTTATCTGATATTAGTAGCACTACTCCAGCACTTTTTTGGTTATTATTTGCACGGAATATCTTTTTCCAACCTTTCACATTTAACCTGGTTGTGTCCTTACATCTGAAGTAAGTTTCTTGTAGACAACATATAGATGGCTCATATTTTTTAAAATCTATTCTATCAATCTGTGTCTTTTGATTGGGGTGTTCAAGCTTTTAACATTCAATGTTCTTATTGTAAAGGTATTACATACTTCATTCATTTTGTCCTTTGACTTTATGTTGTCATATCATACTATTGTCTTTTTTTTTCCTTTTAATTTAGCCTCCCTAATAATCTTCATTTCAACACTCTCCTCCAGGTCTCTCACCTTTATTTTTTCCTTTCAGGCTGCAGCAGTCCCATTAGTAGTTCTTGTAAGTCTGCTCTTTTGGTAACATATTCTATCAGTTTTTGTTTATCTGTGGAGACTTTGAACTCACCCTCATTTTTTTTTAATTTTTAAATTTTTATTTAATTGTCTTTTTAAAAAAAATATATAGATCACTATAAATTCACCCTCATTTTTGAAGGACAGCTTTGCCAGATACAGAATTCTTGGTTGGCAGTTTTTCTCTTTCAGTATCTTATATACATCATATCACTTCTTCTCTCACACACAATTTCTGATGAGAGGTTGGCACTTAATCTTGTTGAGGTTCCCTTGTATGTGATATTTTGCTTTTCTCTTGCTGCTTTCAAGATTCTCTTTTTATCTCTGATATTTGGGATTCTGAATAGAAGGTGTCTCAGGATAGGTATATTAGGATTTATTCTGTTTAGGGCATGTTGTCTTTCTTGGATATCGATGTTTATGTCTTTCATAATGATTGGGAAGTTTTCATTCATTATTTCCTTAAGTATTTTTTCTACACCTTTTCCATTCTCTTCTCTTTCTGGGCCACCAAATATATGTATGTTTGTGAATTTCATGCTGTCATTCAATTCCCTGAAACCCTGTTTTATTTTTTTCCATTCTTTTCTCTTTCTGTTCTCCTGTCTTTTCCAGTTCAGATGTTCTGGTTTTGAAATTACTAATTCTGTCTTCAAGCAATTCACATTTGCCCTTATATGCCTCTAGTGCATTTTTAATCTCATCCATTGATACAATGGATGTTACTTTTCTTTGCAGACTTTCAAATTGTTTTTTATGCTCACACAGTGTCTTTTTAATATCTCTTTAGTCATATTTTCTTTCAATTATTTGAATTGATTTAGGAGAGTTATGTGGTTATCAGTGATTAATTGTATTAAATCCTGTATCTCTTCAGGATATTTGGTTTCTTTCTTTGGATGGACCATCTCTTCCTGTTTCCTAGGATGGTTTGTAATTTTTTTGCTGATGTCTAGGCATCATAACATGTTGGTGAATTTACTGTGATGGCTAGTTTCTCTCTTGCCTATTGCTTTATTTCCTTAGCTCTTCCTTGATATTTGATTCATCTTATTCTAAGTCTTTAAAATTTCCCAGCTTAATTTATCAAAGTCATTCCAGGGACTCACTAATGAGACACAGATTTTCTGCCAGGAGTTATGAGTACAGAGAGGACCAAAAGCATGTTTTGTCCATGCCGTTTCCAGACTGGCCAGTAGATGGCACTTGTCAGTGCACCTTTCCATAAAGGCATTTCAAGCTCAGCTGTCCTGTGTTTGGTCTGATTGGACCTGAGATTCAAAGCAGGCTCTACTGGCTGAATTCACTGAAGGAAAGTCCCCACTCTGCCTCCGTTTTCTTTTGTAACAGCTGAATACAATTAGGATTTCTCTTCCTTGCTCAGTCAGCTGCAGTGACCCAGGGGTCTTACCCCAGCTTAAACCTCCTGGGAGTTGTGAAGCACTGTCCTGGTCTGCTGACCCCCAAAGCAGATCCCTCAGACAACTTTTGGCTCTTTGTCCATTATTTTTGTGAGACAAAACAATGTCTGCCTAATCTGATGCCATCTTCCCACAATTCATTGAGTTAATTTCTGTGTAAGGTACAAGACAGGGATCCACTTTCATAAATTTGGATATGGATATCTCATTCTCCTAACATGAGTGTTCAATAGAATATTCTGACTCAGCTAAGTGAACTTGGCAGCCTTTTCAAAAATCATCTGACCATAGATGTGAGGGTCTATTTCCAAACTCAACTCTAGTCTATTGGTCACTGTGTCTATTTTTATGCCACTATGATATTTTTACTACTGTAGCTAAGTAATATTTTTTAAAGTCAGGAAGTGAGTGTCCTCCAACTTTGCTCTTCTTTTTTCAGATACTTTTGTGTATTCAGAGACTCTTACCTTTACAAATAAATTTGATAATTGGCATTTCCATTTCTTCAAAGTGGGCTGTTGGAATTTTGATTGGGGTTGAATTAAATCTGTAAGTCAATTTGGGTAAAATTGACATTTTAACAATATTTAGTTTTCCAATTTATGAATATGAAGGTCCTTCCATTTATATGTCTTCTTTAATATTGCTTAGCAATGTTTTGAAGTTTTCTGGACCTTTACATCCTCAGTTAAGTTTATTCCTATATATTAATTCTTTTATTCTCTATTGTAAATGGAATTTTTCCTGATAACCTGTTCAGATTGTTTTTTCTCATGTATATAAACAGTACTGGTTTTTGCATATAAATCTCATATCCAGCCACTGTGCTGAATGCATTTATTAGCTCTAATAGCTTTGTTGCAGTTTTGGGGGGACTTTCTAGATACAAGATCATATCATCTGTGAATAGCAAAAGTTTTACTTCTTCTTTTCCAATTTTATTTCCTGTTGTTGCTTAATTGCTCTATCTAGAACTTCCAGAACAATACTGAATAATAGTAGTGATAGTGAGCATCTTTTCTTTTTCCCCACTTCAGCAGGAAAGCTTTCAGTCTTTCACTATTGAGTGTGATGTTAGCTGTGGGTTTTTCATATATGTTCTTTATCATCTTGAGATAGTTTCCTTCTATTCCTGTCTTTTGGAATGCTTTGTTGTTGTTGTTGTTTTCCACGAAAGGATGCTGGGTTTTATCAAATGCCTTTTCTGCATCAATCAAGATGATCATGTGATTTTTCTCCTTTGATTTTTTATTACTATTATTTTTTAAATATTTATTTATTTATTTATTTCTCTCCCCTTCCCTTCCCTCCCCCCCCTTGTCTGCTTTCTGTATTCATTCACTGTGTGTTCTTCTGTGACTGCTTCTATCCTTATCAGTGGTACCGGGAATCTGCAAGTATTTGTTGAGGATTTTTGTGTCTATATTTATTAGAGAAATTAGTCTGTAATTTTCTTATCTTCTAGTATATTTATCTGGCTTTGGTATTAGCGTGAGGTTTGCAACAGTGAGTGAGCCTGGTAGCATTTCTTCATGATCAATTTTTTGGAAGTATTTGTGCAGAATTGGTATTAAATCTTCTTTGAATGCTTGTTAGAATTGCCTATGAACTCATTTGGTCCTGGGCTTTTCTTTGTTGAGAGGTTTTGATCACTGCTTCTATCTCTTTACTTGTTATTTGTGTGTTGTTGTTTTTTTCTGAGGTCTTTTTTCTAGGGCCAGTGAAAGTTGTTTATGCATTTCTAGGAATTCATCCATTTCATATAAACTTTTTTTTTTTCATATACAGTTGTTCATAGTATCCTCTTAAGATCTTTTTTGTTTCCATGAGGTCAGTAGTAATGTCCCTCCTCTCATTTCTGATTTTTACATTTGCATCTTCTCTCTTTCTCTCTCTGTCAGTCTAGCTAAGGGTTTGTCAATTTTGTTGATTTTCTCAAAGAACCAACTTTTGGTGTAGTTGATTATCTCTATTGTTTTTTGTTTTAAATTTCATTTATTTCTGCTCTATTCTTTGTTATTTCTTTCCTTCTGCTTGATTCGGGATTATTTTGCTGTTCTTTTTCTAGTTCCTCAAGGTGTGTAGTGAGGTCTTTCATTTTAGCTGTTTTTTTCCTTTGTAATATAGACCTTTAGGGCTATAAATTTCACTCTCAGAAATGCCTTTGCTGCATCCCAAAAGTTTTGATGTGTTATGTTTTCATTTTCATTCATTTTGAGCTATTTACTGACTTTTCTTGCAATTTCTTATTTGACCTATGATTGTGTATGAGTGTTGTACAACCTCTATAAATTTGTGCATTTTTCAGTCCTCCTGTTATTGTTTTCCAGTTTCATTCTATTATGAATATAGAAAGTGATTTTCATAATATGAATCTTTTAAAATTTATTGAGACCTGTTTTGTCACCCAACATATTGTCTATCCTGGAGAATAATCCTTGTGCACTTGAGAAGAATATGTAGAAGATATTTTCGTGTGCACTGTTCTGTATATGTCTGTTAGTTCAAGACCATTTATCAAGTTGTTCCAGTTCTCTAGTTTTTAAATTAATCTTCTGTCTAGATTTTCTATTGATGCAATCAGTGTCTTGAAGTTTCCAAATATTATTGTAGAGACGTCCATTTCTCTCTTTCAATTTTGCCAGTGTTTGTCTCGTGTATTTTTGGGTACCATTTTTAACTGCCTAGATATTTATAATCGTTTTTTTCTTTTTTGCTCATTTAATTAATATATACTGTATTTCTTTGTCTTTAATTAGAGCTTTGCTTTTTTGTTGTTGTTTTTCTGATTTTTTTTTAGAGCTTTGCTTTTAAAGTCTATTTTGTCTTTTACTAATATAGGCACACCAGCTTTTTTTTTTTTTTTGGTTGCTGCATATGTGGGTTGTCTTTTTTCAGCTTTTCACTTTCAACCTATTTGTATCACTGGGTCTAAGGTGAGTATCCTATGGATAGCATATACATAGTTCATATTTTAAAAATCCATTCCACAAGTCTGGCTTTTAATTAGGTAGTGTTTTCGTTTACCAAAGAGCTGCTGATGCAAAATGGCAGAAATGGGTTGGCTTTTTAAAAGGGGATTTATTTGGGACAGAAACTTACAATTCCAAGGCCAGGAAATGTCCAAATTGAGGCACCTTTAGAGGTGTTTTCTCACCAAGGTCAATTACTGTTTCCTATTGTCACACCCCACGGATATAGTCAATTTAAAGGCCCGAAAGTGAGGTCTTGCCAAGTAATCTAATCAAAGGAACCTCTACCAAATTTAATGCAATCAAAGGGTATCACACCCACAGGAATAATTTAGTTTAGAAACATAGATTTTCTCTTTTGGGGATTCATAAGATAATCTCAAACTGCCACAGGTAGTTTACTCCATTAACATTCAGTGTGATTACTGTAAAGGCAGCACTTACTTCACCCATTTTATCTTTTGGCTTTTATGTGTCATATCATATTTATATCACTCTTTTTACAATTTTATTTACTTTTGCTGATAAACTTCTTTTCTAGACTCTCTTTCAAGTCTCCCTTTCCTGTCTTTTCCTTTCAGCCTGCAGGACGTTCTTTAGTCTCTTGTTAATTAACTCTTTCAGTTTCTCAATATCTGTGCATATCTTAAACTACCCTAAGTTTTGAAGGGCACGTTTGCTGTATATAGAATTCTTGGCTGGCAGTTTTTTTCTTTCAGTATCTTAAATATATCATACCACTGCTTTCTCATCTCCATGGTTTTTGATGAGAAATCTTATTGGGAATCCCTTGTATGCAGTGAATCACTTTTCTTTTGTTATTTTCAGAATTCTCTCTTTAGCTTTGCCATTTGACATTCTGATTAGTATATGTATTGGAGCAGTTCTATTTAGCTTTATTTCGGTTGGTGTACATTGTACTTCTTGGACATGGATATCCATGTCTTTTCAAAGAGTTGGGAAATTTTTGACCATTATTACTCAAATATTCTTTCTTCCCCTTTGCCCTTCTCTTTTGCTTCTGGGATACCTATGACACATATGTTTGTATACCTCATGTTGCCATTCATTTCCTTGAGACCCTGATCAATTTTTCCATTCTTTTCTCTATCCATACTTCTGTCTGATTTCACAAGCCCTGTCTTCTAGGTCACTAATTATTTCTTTTGTTTCTTCAAATCTGCAGTTGTATGTTTACATTATATTTTTAATTTCATTACCATAAGATATTATTTTTCTTTGCATGCATTCTTCTTTTTGCTTACCCAGTGTCTTCATAATATCCTGAATCTCTTTAGCCAACTCATTGAATGTATAAAGAATATTTGTTTGAACATCTGTAATAAGTTCTCAAATTCTGTATCTCCTCATATGGAGGTTTAATTTGTTCCATTGATTAGCCATATCTTTCTGTTTCTTAGTATGCTTTGTAATTTTTTGCTGGTGTCTTGGTATTTGATTTTTTTTAAAGGAGGTACTGGGATTGAACCCAGGACCTCATACATGGGAAGCAGGCACGCAATCACTGAGTTATATCTGCTCCCCAATGAAAGTTGTTTTTTTTCATTCGTTTGTCTGTTTTTGTTTTTAGGAGGTACTGGGGACTGAATCTGGGACCTACTACAGGGGAGGCAGGTGCCCAACCCCTTGAACTACATTCATTCCCTAACATCTGATTTTCTTGATATTTTTATTCTGGACTCAGTTTTTCTCTTTAGCCTAGGCCTTTCTTGTTAATTGGCTTCATGCTGAAGCTCCTTATTGACATATGGTTCAGCTATTTTTTTGAGCTTTGTAATAGCTTGTGATTAACTAATCAGAACTTTTCACCCTTTTTCATCTGATTCTTGTCCTGAATATATGGCACAATATTGGAGATTGAATATTTGTACACTTATTTCATCCCCAGGAGAACACTTCCCTTCCCCGTTTCCTCTTCTGGGAATGTTAATCTCTTCTGTTGGTTTTTGATTTGCCTATATATATATTTATCACACTTTTCCTTTTCTATAGCTACTATTACCTGGAGAAACAATTTTGGTAGTATGAGCTCCCTGGAGACAACCATTCCAGATAAATTTTCCCTACAAAAACATGTCCAGGGACCCATCAAGAGGTTGCCCAGGGGAGGATACCCAAAAGGCTGCCAAACTCATCTTTGATGACTCCCTGAAACTTTGCTCTCCTGATGTACCCAGCATGTGGCACTCTTCAGCCAGCTATTCTCCACAACCCTAAGGTGGCACTGTGACTTTAATTTTCAGTTGTCTCAGCCCCTGTCAGGGGCATAGTTGAGACTGTGGCTGCCAAGTGTGCCAGGATAAAACTGTTGCACAGATCCCTGTCCCTGTGATCTGGATTATCTAATCAACTACCACAACCTTTGCTGGGTCTTAACTCACCTTTGGGGAAGAGATGCCCTTCAACAAGCTGACTTCCACTGCTCCAAGAAGGCACTATATCTCTAAATCAACCCAGAGGTAAGGTTGAAACAGAAGCTGGCCTGGGCAGATTTAAACTGACCATATTTCCTCAAAGAAACTGCTCAAACTTCAGTCCACTCTCTCTGCTGCCATAGGCAGGGCTGGAGCAGGGGCCACTGGTGGTCGTCTTGGCTGGCCAGACAAAAACGGCCTCATTGCCCCAATAAATTAATCAAACTCTACCAACCTTACTCTCCTGCCAGAGGTGGGGTCAGTGCAGTGGCTGCAGATGACTTTCTGAACTGGGTAGATTTAAGCTATCTGTGTTTTTCCATGTACTCCCTCCCCTGCTGGGGGCGGTGCTGGAACAGGGGCTGCTGGCAGTCTTCTCAAGTGGGTGGGCTGAAGCTGGCAACATTGCCCTAAGAAACTAATAAAACTTTTTAGTCTTCTTCCTCCCCTGCAGGAGGATAGGGTTGGAGCAGAATTCACTATATTTTCAATTGAACCCATTTCTACTCCTGCTGGGTGAGTAGATAAAATGGAGGCTGATGTCTTCTTTCTGTCTTGGGCTGTTTTAAAGGTTAGCTATGGTCAGAATTAGAACTTACCTAGCCATATTTGCTAATTGGTAGCTATAGTCAGTACCCAGCCTTGTCCCACTCCCTGCTTTTGAACTTCCAATTCCAGCCAGGAAGGGGCTCCCAAGGTAGCCTACCATACCGGTGGGGATGAGCACCAGCCTCAGCAGTGTGGAGGTATTTACTACAAATCTTCACCACAGATTTTCAATCTTTTTCTTCCTCTCTTCCTTGGATGTGTATGGTGTTCTTCTGGTCTCTGGAGTTCCCCAAACAGGTGATTTAGACAGATCCTGGATTATTACTAGCAGCCTTGGAGGATGAGCTGAATTCTTAGAGCTCTATATGCTGCTACCATCTTGGATCCCTTTCCCTGTCACACATTCTTGATCAAGGAGATGATCCAATTAAAAAAAAATGTTCTAAAAAGATTTACCTAATTTAGATGTTTTAAGATACATGACCTCAGGATACCAAAGACAGGAAGAACTAATAACAGGCCATGAACTGATTTGGACACATGGGAATGGAGACCTGGCTAACATAATGGAAGCTGGATTAGTTTGCCAAAGCACTGCTCATGCTAAGTACCAGAAATTTTTGGCTTTTATATAGGGGATTTATTTGGGATAAAAGCTTACAATTCAAAGATGGTAAAAAGTCCAAGGCACCATAACAGGCACTTTCTCACCAAAGTCAGCTATCACATGACAAAGCAAGATGGCCACCAATCTCTGTCAAGGTCTCTGCCTTTCTTTAGCTGTAGGCAAACCTGGTACAGTGTTTCTTACCACACCTCCTCTCTCAGTCTCGGCAGCTTCACTTTCTTCCCAAGTTCAGCTGCAAGCTATCAGGGATATGGTTTATCTTTCCCTGGGACTCAGCTCTTTGAGCCTCTTGGGGGCTTCTCTCCTTGCTCAGCTCTGGGTGAAATTGTTCTCCTTTCTCTTACATGGCCAGATCAAATATGGCAGCTTCCTTTATCTGTGTCTGTATCTCTCTCTGTGTGTCTCTGTTCATATCAGCTCCAGCACGAAGGTGGAGACCCAAAGTAGTTCATGCCTCATAGACATAGTCCAGTCAAAAGCCCTAAATCAATCTTATCGAGTAACATAATCAATGTATCCTCAAATGAATTTAAAGCAATCAAAGGGTATCACGTCCACAGGAACAGATTAGTTTAAAAACATAATATTTCTCTTTTGGGGGTTCAAAAATAATGTCAAATTGCCAAAGAAGTTAATATGGAGAAGACAACTAGAATATAAGATTTTAGATAAAGAAATGCAAGACCTTGTATCCATGCATAAGTGTGATTAACCTATGGGACAGGGGATAAATATTATATAAAGTTTTGCAGCTTGAATGGAAGAAATCCCTAACTGAAATGGAAATGGGTAGTGCTTTTTACTCTTGGGGACAGGTGGTTTCCTAAGAGTTAGATAAATACTGTTCATAGTTTTTTAACCAAAATGATCCTTAACGACATGATTTTGAGAAGATGTCGCTATTTCCAATAGAAAGTTAGAAATAAAAACTAAAATACAGATAAGATGAGTGAGACCTAAATTTGAGGGTGACCAAAAGAGAAGTGATAATTGAAGTTGAGGTTGATGAACTTTTATGTGACTATTTTTAGATTTCATTGTCCATTTTTATGTTTCCTTGATTATTTCCCACAGTGCTCTATTTTCTTATTCAGCTTCCACCTCAGGTTAGTCCAAAATATGTCACAACAGAGTTAGAGTTCACAGTGCTCCTGGCCTTACATTTGAATCCACCACTGCTCTATTCAACTGTAAAAACTGTCTCTGGTGGGAGAAAAAGCTAAAAGCCATCAAGCGCACCTTATTACAAATCTCATCTTCTTAACTATGAATATTCACATTTAAAGATTTTTATCCCCTGTTAAATCATTTCAAACCTTTTAAACAGCCAAGTTTATCCTCTGAAATCACACTAGTAGCCCACATTTAATTTTGGGCCCACAGTAAATGACCCCTACAGAGCTAACTGTGAGGTAGCAGTGCAATGAACTATCTTCTAAATTTTGGATATTTAATAAACTATGCTTAATACATTTTAAATATGTCACTATATATTCCAAGTCTTTGAAAATAATCACCTGTAAAAAATTAATCAAGTAATTGACCAGAAAAATCCCACTCTCCTTTTTTGCCACAATATTTTCTATGATACATTCAAAAGTATGGTAACAATTTATAATGAGGAACAAGGGCAACCTGCTTTACCAAATTTTGAGATACTTAACTGTGTTTTTGTTACTGATGAACTAACATTCTGTTCTACTAATTAAATTTTATTTTAGTCTTCAGATTCAATCTTTGATACTTTTCCACTTGAAGCCTAACATAAGTGAAAAAAGATCAAGAGAAAATTCTAGTGATATTTTGAATTGGTATACTTTTTTTATTAGTGAAGTTTCGGTCTACAGAAATATGCTGAAAATGCAGTCCTCTTATACCCACCTGCGGCAGTTTGAAATTATTTTATGAATACCACCCAAAAAAACCAGTATGTTTAGAAACCAATCTATTCCTTTGAGTGTGATACTCTTTGATTGTATTAAATTCAGTTGAGGATCATTTGCTTAGATTAGTTAATAAGATTGCTTTAGGGCTTTTGATTATACTAAAGCAGTGAGGCATGACTCAGATGGACTCCCTGACCCCTTGCTGAGTCTGATAGAAATGGATTCACATGGGCAGACAGAGGAAAAAAGGAAGCCAGCATGTTTTTAACTCTGCAATGTGAGAGAGAGCACTGCATAAGCATGAAGCCCCCAAGAGGCTCAGCCCAAGGGGCAGCTCAAGAGGAGACCAGCCTGCTGTATTCCTGTTAGCTTACAGCTGCACTTAGGAAGAGTGCAGAGCACCCAAGACTGACATAGGAGGCCCAGAAAGAGACAGGCTTGCCACTGAAACCCGGAAAAATTATAGCAGCTGAGAGTGAGAGAGGAAGCCCAGAAAGGAAGGCAGAGGCCAGGCAGAGATTGCCCACCATCTTGCTTCAACACGTGTCAGCTGACTTTGGTGAGAAAGCACTTGTACAGTGCCTGCAGTTGGACTTTTCATGGTCTTGGAACTTACTGTTTCAAGCTTTTACCCCCAAAAATACTCTTTATAAAAGTTAACACGTTTCTGGCACTTTGCATTGGCAGCCTACTGATAAACTAAAATACCACCCTCATCATTAACAGCTTGTGTACAATAGGTGGTGTAATTGTTACAGGTGATGGAAGGATATTATTGCCATTGTACTATTCGTGGCTAACATTAGGGTTCCCTGCTTGTGTCCTATAGTCCTCTGGTTTTGTTTTGTTTTATTTAGTTTTTATTCTAGTAACATATATACAACCTAAAATTCACCCTTTTAACCGAATTCAAATACATAAGTCAGTGCTGTTAATTACATTCATGATATTGTGCTGCCATCACCATGAATTGGTACACTTTTAAAATTGATTTCTGTTATCTTAAAAAATGCCACCACAAGAAAAAAAATTGCATAAATAGTTTCTGCTTTGGTCAGTCTTTTTAGATTTAAAACTGAGATTTCTGTTTTCCTATCCATAATTTCATTGTACAAACTTTGATTTTATGGTCATTAGTTATGGAAATAAGCATAAATATATATTTTAATTAAACAATTATTTTCCTTTAAAATTTCACCCAGCATCATTCCCATGTATTACATTTAGAAGTTTCTCCAAGTAAATTGAAATGACTCTCAAGGATGCCTGGGGCATGTGTAATCTACAAACAAAACCAACAGCTATGTTATTATGCAAGCATATGGTAGCTATATTGCTTCTAAAATTATGATGTAATTTCATTACTTTCACATCAATTATACTGGCGCTAACCAAGCTCAGTGTAAAATGACTATCAAAGACTCTAACCCATTTACTGACAGGCTATTCCTGGAAAAGTACAAAACAATATTGAATACTAGTTTTATTTGCCACTGATATTTATTTATAGAAAGTGGCAGCTATAATTAATGTAGTCAGAGTTCATAACATGTAAATGGACTGCTAAAACACAGTGAAACTAGATATATTTCAAATGTTACAGCCAACTTGCCTCATAGAGGCAGAGTTGTACTGTGCGTTCAATGCTAAAATGGCATTCCATTGAGGTTTCAGTGTCCATTTTGAATGACTCTTGTTCCTTTGCACTTCCAGGATCAGCTAACTGGAAAGCAGAAGCAGTGGCATTATTTGTTCTGCCGATGGATTCATTCATAGTATAGTGGAAAACAAAATCTAACAGGAATTCTGCAATAAATATGGGTCTGGGCTTCCTAGAATCATTTCCCTGTCGGTGAACTAACCATTCACTTAAAGGACTGCCTAAAGATAGATGACAAAGAACATAATTCTAATATCACTATCTCCTACAGGAGAAACAGGGGACTTTATGTCATTAGATAATATACTGAGGATGCTAAACCATTCACCAATTATTTATTGAGAGGTCCTTATGTAAAAGGAATACAATGACACCTGTGAACTTAAGGAACTCAGAGTAGGAATGAGACACCTATTTATGCAAGTTAGAGACTCCTTAGTCTTGTGCAGCAACAAGGCTTAATAGCCAGATGGACTTGGATTCAGATCTTGGATATACCATTTATGTAGATACAACCAGTCCCTTAACCTTTCTGGGCTAAGCATCTCTGCCAAAAAGACATATTACTTATATGGTTGTTGTCGGGGTTAAATGAGATAATATTTCAAAGTACCCAGCACAGTGTTTGGAACCAAGTGGGTACTAAAAATGCAGGGTCTTTGTATTGTTACTGTAACTACCATTACTGATGCTATTACTGCAATATAATGAGATAAATTCTTATGAGTCACATTGATAAAATACCATTAGGAATGTAAAGGAGATTTACCCATCAGTGATGGAAAGGATTTTATCATAAGGAAAAGGGTAAAATTTATTGGGGTATGTAGCAGTTTGATATGGTTATGAATTCCAAAAATAGATACTGGACTATGTTTATAATCTAGTCTGTACCTGGGCATAATTAAGTTATGATTAGGGCTTTGATTAGGCCACATCATTAGGGTGTTGAGTCCTCACCCACCAAGGGGTGGGGACTCACGGATAAAAGCATGGTGAAGGATAGAGCTGAGGGTTTTTTGATGTTGGAGTTATGATGTTGGAGTTTGATGCTGAAGTCTTAAGCTGTAGTCCTGAGAAGTAAGCTCACAGAGAAAAGAGAAGCAGGGTTCCCAGGAAGAGAGGAACCCTGAGCCCAGGAATAATCAAGCCATGGGAAGAGAGGAAACCTGAACCCAGAGAGAAGCAAGACCATGAAAAGGAGGAACCCAGGAAGCTTGAATGCTTGCAGACATCAGCAGCCTTCTTACTTCAACATGTGAAAACAGACTTTGGTGAGGGAAGTAACTTATACTTTATGGTCTTGTATCTGTAAGATCCTACCCCAATTAAATACCCATTATAAAACCAACCAATTTCTGGTATTTTGCATCAGCACTCCTTTGGCTGACTAATTACAGGTTTTATGGAGAAAAGGGGAATTAGAACAAGCAGAATCATAAAGGTAGGTGACTACACATATACTCTGGTTTCCCTTTGTATATATGAATATATGACTTGCTCACATTCATAAGGAATGTGAGACTAACTGCTGTGTATCATTTCTGAATGGAAGCATATAAGATCCAGAACAAAATTATCTATGTTCCCTTCCCCCAGCAGTTTTCTAGAGTTGCTGTCTACCTGCATCCCTGAGTGTGGAAGACATAAAACAGAAACCTCAGTAAATTTTTAAGGATTATTAAATAAACCTTTCTTGCTTTAAGTCATAGAGATGAAGGAGGTATTTGCTACTACAACATGTCCTGGTCTAAACTGACGGATTGATACAACCTAGACATGTGTGGCCTAATTAGGGAGTAAGTATTAGAGTACAAGGTAAAGGGATTAGTAAAAATCTGGGAATGAGACAGTTAACACTCATAAAGAAACTAGAATATAATTTTTTAGACCTTTTTCATAAGCAACATATTTTTAATGCAGATAGGTGACATAATGGATCTATAGAAGGTGCAGGTAGCAAGTAAAAATTGGAGGTAAGAAGAAGCTCTTGAAATAATAAAAGAAATATAAATGGAGAGGAAGATAGAGAGGAAGGATCAGAAAGGCTTTGAAATATTAGTGGAATATGTTGATTAGTTAAATTTACAAGATATCAATTAGCTCAGAACCCACAAAAATGTCTCTAACCTCATGCTCTGGTGGTTGGGTGGATGTTAATGAAGAGATCTAAATTAGTGATCATAGAAGAAAACTATTAACTGAATGAATATATGTGATTTTAAAAGCCTAAACTATTTAAGTCTTGGGATATTTATAGAAATCTTTTTGTATGCAGACAATAGAACATGTTCAGGGAAATTATTCACCCTAATTTAAACAGTGAATCAATTTCTGGAATACGTATCACAAATTGTCTCTCAAAATTTTTGAATTGTTATTGATCATTTATGAACTATTTGCAGTGAAATAAACAGGAAAACTAGAGTAAATAGAAGCAAGAGGAAATAATTCCAAAGATCTAGATCATGGGTTCTGTGCCTAATGATTCCTGTAATTTCATTTAGAAACTATTTGCAGTGAGATATTAAATCAAAATTTTGTATGTATGCAAAGTATTGATTTTCTAAGAAAATCAATTAGATGGAATATAATTTCCTTCTGGAAAATATGTGTTATTCATTAGCAGGCTTGCATAAACAATTTGAATAACAATATTCTTTTGTATAATTTCTAATTGGATGGTAACAAAAATGTATTTAATCAGAAAGGATATGAAGGTTATATTAAAAATCTATTATTGTAAGAGTTCATTGTTTGTATGAGTACTGGTCTACTAAATCTTGAGATTCTTGATGCCTGGGATTCTATATTTTTTTCTTCTTTGAAATTGAAGCTCACAGTAAGCACTCAGGTAATGATTATTGGATTATAGGAACTCTCTTATTGATACCCTTTATTAAAAAAAATTATTTATTTTAAAGATACACAGATTCCATAAATGTTAAATAAAAAATATAGAGGATTCCCACATGCCTTGCTCCCTAGCCCTCCCTGTATTTTTCCACATTAACAAAATCTTTCATTTGTGTGGTACATTTGTTATACTTGATGAACACATTTTGGAATATTGCCACTAAGTGTGGATTATAGTTTACATTGTAGTTTACATTTCTCCTGCACAATTTTGTAGGTTCTAGCAAGATATATAATGGCCTGAATCTATCATTGCAATGCCATTCAGGACAATTTCCAAGTCCTGAAATTGCCCCCATATTACAACTTTTTTTCTGCCTCCTTTCCCTCAAAACCTCCAGTGGCCACTGCATCCACATCATCTCATTGATACCTTTTGATGCAAAATGTTCACTGATTTATTTTACGTTGAGCAGAAACCTCCTGATAAACAATTTTATGATAATTCAGAGTGCAACATATAAAATGAATGATAAACAATGAATGCTCCAAGAAATACCCACAGTTTCAGGATGTCATTATGCTCTAAAACACTAGTGTAACTGTTTTAGAAGAGGCCTTCAAATCACTGGGCTACTAATATGTAACAATTTCATTTTTTCCAATAATTGACAACAACTGCTGTGTTTTGGTTCTTTTCTAGGAATGTATATAAAGAGTTAGTCCTGTTGCTTTAAAATAATCAATCTAATACATGATCCATCCCAGACTGTGGCTCTAGATCTTGGGTCTGGGGAGGGATTGGCCTGTTCTTAGACCTATCTCTTTATTTATGCTAGCATCAAATGGAATCATTATCTATTTGCTGGATTCTCTTCTCCAATTTGCCTGCCTGATAAGGGGCTCACTCAACTGCTAGTGGTCCTGTGGCCAAATTTCCTGACTGAAACCCACCTGGGACATCATACCTTGTTACTATGGTAACTACTTGTGAACTAATGGTGTTAACAATTCCACCAAGAAGAACGTACCCACTTTACACACTCTCAAATTCCATGTACACTGAGTACAAATAGGGTCCATCTTCCATATCTCCTGAAAACTTAAAATTTGAGGGGATGTCTCTGGACTTTTTTTGCCACAACCCCTACCTTACCATCCCTTCCCAAGGTCCCTTGCTCTGCCAGCACAAATAGAGTTGCAAGTTGGGTGCCTTAGCAACATCCAACCAGGTAACAAGAACTCAAAGCCCTTTTGTAGTTTCTCTGCAGTCTTATGAGTAATTCAGTTTTCTTATGGACAGCTTACTAGCTGTATTATTGGGAGGTATTTTTACCATATTCCCCATATTCAACAGGAATGTGAGGATGGAAGATGTTCTTTCCACAAACAGTATATTTACTTAGAATGCAATTTTGGTCTTTAATATTGCCCTCCCCAACCCTTCTGTGCTGGGGAGGAAGTGTGGTGAGCCATTAACAGTACTAAACTATTATTACCAAAATTGTGAAAATATTAAATCGCCAGTACTTGTTTGTTTTTGACTAACAAAAATGGCGATGCTATATACTACAATCCAGTGCATTGGTATCCATCCAAATTCCAAGGCTGCACAACTTAACTACTATTTTCCATTGTAAATTGCCTCATGATTATTAATCTGCTTATGTTTTGAACTGTGTGGGGACCAGATAAAGAAAGGACTTATCCTGAGAACATTTTCCTTCTCTTTTGTTATTGGAAGCCATGAAATAAAATGCTTTTGCTGCTTATGACAATATATCGATCACCTTCCCACACCTTGATCCCTAATGAAGTGAGGAGTATCAATTTGCTATAGTTTGACTGTGGCAGATGTGCTACATGTGACAAATGATAAACATATTGGAAACTCTGCCTTAGAACAATGCTGCCTCTGTGCTCTGAATTTACATACTAAGACAGTGTCATCATCAATAGGAAGTTTTCCCACTGTCCATTGAAATTGTTTCAACTTTAAATCAGCTTGAATTAAAGCCTTTCCTGTACCAAAAGCGTGAGTTATTTCCTAAGTTATTTCCAGATGCCACTTTTAGTTCCAATATGACAGAATCAGACGCTTGCCAGTTTCCCTTCGGAGTGTGCTGTCCTCACACTCCATGACATGCATCTTCGTGACATCTCTTTCACAAGGCAGCTAGTAGACCAGCTTGACTGCTAAAAGAGATTCTAATTATGGTATCATTGGGATTAACCTCTCTCTGATCATTTATTCATGAATGGAGCCTATGATTTCTAATTTCATGGTAAATACCTGAAAATCTATTTTACATTTCAAGAAAAATTGTATTTTTTGAACTGGGTTTACAATATAATAACTTTTTAAAAAACAAATAAGATTTGTAGGAATGTATGAAATATAACTCAAAGCACAGGTGCTCTATATTATGAAACTACTGCTCACTATCATGAGATGAAGAAGAATTTTGTAAATTTGGTAACCATTGAAACAATATATGACACTTATGCTTTCTTTTTTTTTCTATTTTTAAAAAAATTATTGAAATACATCACCCACACACATACATAAACAATAAGTGTGTAGTAATAGTTGTAAACTTACAAAACAAACATATATAACATCATACAGGTCTCCCATAACACACCCTACCACCAATATCTTACATTGTTGTTAAACCTTTTTTACTAATGATTAAAGAACATTGTCAAAATATTACTACTAACCAAAGTGTTTCCCCAAACCCTCCCTATTATTATCTTTATATCATTTATATATGAACATACGTAAACAATTAACTGTATAGTAAAAGTTGTGAACTTAAAAAGCAAACACACATAACATCATACAGGGGTCGGGGAAAAATACACCAAATGTAAGATAAGGAATATAGTTGGTAGTAATATTTTGATGATGGGCTTGCATAGTTTGTAACAAATGTTTCACACCAATGCAAAGAGTTGGTGGAAGGATGATATATGAGACCCTTGTGTGATGTGTGATGTTATATAAATTTATTTTGTAAGTTCACAATCTTTACTATACACTTATTGTTTATGTGTGTTCTTGTATGAATAATATTCTTCAATAAAAATTTAAAAAACAAAAACAAAAAAATTATGAAAGAATATTCTCAAAATCTTACTATTAATTATAGTTCTTATCTTACATTTGGTGTTTTTCCCCAACCCACCCTATTATTTTTTAAATATATTTTTATGACAGAAGTTGAAAACTTATAAAACAATCAAGCACATTTGCAGAATACCCAAACAACACCTCTCTATCAACACACCACACTGTGGTGGAACATTTGTTATAAACACTATAATATCATCTGATTGTTACCACATCTATAGTATACATTTGGCTCACATTTCCGATAATGCCCCATTATCAGCACAGTACATCTTTGGCATAGATGCAAGAATATTATATTATTACTGCTAACCACAGTCCAAAGGTCATTCCAGTTGTATTTTTCCCGTGCATTCCTGACACCCTTCAGTAGTGATGAATCTTTGCTCTAGCTCACAAAGGACACTCTTGCATCTGTACCATCAACCACAATTTTCATCCACCACTTGGTTTACTGTGCTATTCAGTTCCTAGATTGCTGAGACCAGCTCAGCAATATCTCTGCACAAAGAGAAGGCGATGCAGAACTGAAGAAATAAAAGGACAGAAAGACACAAAAGAGGAAACAAAGATGGGACCAGGGGACTTCACAGCTTTGAGACTGAGAGCCTCAACCCTAGTTTACACATTGTATTTATTTGAAAGCTAATGAGCAGCTGTTTGCTACAGGAAGCAACTTGAAACATCTTCTACAATAGCAGGAAGCAACTTGCAGCATCTACAATAAGGTAATTTATAATAACAGGAAGCAACTTACAATAGCTTCTACAATAATAGGAAGCAACTAATAGGTATGCCAGTTTCCCACAACACTGGATTATTCTCTTGTATTCTGTCATTTGACATTTGCATATCTAGACTACCATTTTCAGGCACATCCCATTTATAAACTAGCTATTACTCACTAGTTGTTACCATTCATTCTATACATTTCCACACTTTTACAGTAAAGCTAATTAAAACTTCTATAAACATTAAATATCAGTAGTCCATCTCAGTCCTTCTCTTATCTCCTTTAAGAATCCACCACCTACCACAAGGTATTGAAGATATTTTCCTAAAATTTCTTCTAGAAGTTTTATGGTTCTTGCTTTTACTTTTAGGTTTTTGATCCATTTTGAGTTAATTTTTGGACGGTGTGAGATAGGGGTCCTCTTTCCTTCTTTTGGCTATGGATATCCAGTTCTTTCAGCAACATTTTGCTGAAATGGACTGTTCTGCCTGAAGTGTGTGGGTTTGACAGGCTCATCAAAAATCACTTGACCGAACATGTGAGGGTCTGTTTCTAAACCATCAATTTGGTTCCATTGGTCAATGTGTCTGTCTTTATGCCATTACTATGCTGCTGTTACCACTGTAGCTGGTAATATGATTTAAAGTCTGGAGCTGAGGGTTTGCTTTTTTTTTTTTTTATGATGTTTCTGGCTCTTCAAGACCCCTTATCCTTCCAAATAAATTTGATAATTGTGTTTTCAATTATTTTTAAATGTTAATGGAATTTTTATCAGGGTCGCATTTAATCTGTATATCAACTTGAGTAGAATTGACATCTTAATGATATTTAGTCTTCCAGTCCATGAGCATAGAATGTTCTTCCAGTTATTTAGAACTTTTTTGATTTCTTTTAACATTGGGTTGCAGTTTCCTGAATTCAAGTGCTTTACTTTGTTAATTAAGTTTATTCCTAACTATTTGAGTTTTATCTGTAGTATTTTATTTTCACCATTCTTTTGACACTTTTAGTTACTTTTATTGATATGATCTTCGCTTCTAAACTCTCTTCCAGGCCTCTCTCTCATGTCTTTTCAGGCTCTAGCACACCCTTTAGTATTTCCTGAAAATCTGGTCTCTTGCTTAGAAATTCTCTCAGTTTCTGTTTATCTGTGAATATTCTAATCTTGCCCTCATGTTTGAAAGAGTGTTTGATGGATAAAAGAGTCTTGGCCAGAAGTTTTTCTCTTGTAGTATCTTAAATATATCAGACCACTGTCTTCTTACCTCCATGGTTTCTGGTGAGGAATCAGCACGTCATTTTATTGGGTATCCCTTATGTGTTATGCATTAATTTTATCTTGCTATTCTCAGAATTTTCTTTGTCTTTGACCTTTGATATTCTGATTAGTATGTGTCTTGGAGTTTGTCTATTTGGATTTTTTTTGGATGGGAGTACATTGTGCTTCTTAAATATCTATGTTCTTCAATAGGGTTGGGAAATTTTCTACCATTATTTCTTCAAGTATTCCTTCTGCCCCTTTTCCCTTCTCTTCTTCTGTGACACCCATGACATGTATGTTTGCATGTCTCTTGCTGAAATTTAGTTCCCTAAGACCTTGTTCAATTTTTTTCCATTCTTTTCTTCATCTGTTCTTTTGTATGTTCACTTTCAGAGGCCATTTTTCAAGTTCACTAATCCTTTCTTCTTTCTCCTCAAATCTGCTATTATATGACTCCAATGTTTTAAAATTTTTATTTAGTGTGCCTTTCATTCCCATAAGAGCTGCTATTTTTCTATGTATGCTTTCAAATTCTTTGTGCTCATGTGGTGCCTTCTTAATATCCTTAATCTCTTTATCCATCTCATTGAATTTATTAAGGAGATTTGTTTGAATATCTATGATTAGTTGACGCAACTCCTTTGTGTCATCTGAAGACTTATCTTGTACCTTTAACTGAACCATATCTTCCTATTTCTTGGTGTGGATTGTGGGGTTTTTTGTTGGTGTCTTAGCATCTGGCTTACTAGAGTATTCATTCTGGGTGCAGTTTTTCTCTTTAGTTTAGGGCTTCCTGCCCTTTCTCCCTTGCTGGTTGTGCAGTGGGAGCTGGAGATGTAATTGGTGCTATAATCTGTGGAAGCTCAAGCTGCCCTCATTGACCCAGGGATCAGTGAAGCTTCTTCCAACTTTCTCCTTTGCCAGGGGTAGGGCCAGAGTCACAGTTGTGTGGAATAATCTACGTCATGCAGGCCTAGACTGTAGTTGCCCAGAGAGACTGATGAAGCTTCATATCCCTTTCTCCCCTGCCTGGGGAGGGGATGGACCTGCAGGAGTGGGCAGCAATCTATGCAGTACAGGTCCAAGATGACTGCAGTTGCCCTGGTAGACTTCTGATTATTCAGTTTGTGCCAGCCAAAGGTATGCACAGTTACCTGGATTAAGCTGGTGCAGGGCCTGCCAGCGTCCTCCCTGCCTGAGGCAGGGCTGAAGCCTATTCTAGGGCTTTTCACCCAATCTGGGTGAAAGAAACTGGTTCCTACCATCACTGTGATTTTAGGTCCTGGCTTCCCCTCACACTGGATGCAGAGTCAAAATGGCTTGGACAGATTCACACCCCAGCTGTTCCTAGGGTTATTCCTTAGCCATCTGAGTCTACCAATCAATAGCCAAAATCACAGCCAATCATCTCCTCCTCCCTTGATTTTGGGAAATGGAGCTTCCAATTCCAGCCACAGAATAGCTCCTGGAGCAGCTTGGGTTGCCAGAGTAGGATAATTGTCAACCTCTGCGGCTTGGCCGGTAATTTCCCGGAGAATCTGATGCAGGCCCCCACAGCTTCCTCCCTGCTGGATGTGGCACTGGGACCTAGGCTAGAGCTGCAATCTGACCTGGATGGAAAGAAGCCAGTCCCCACCAGCACTAGGAATTTCAGTCTGCTCTGCTTCCTCTTGTGCCAGGTGTGGAGTTAAGATGGTGGCTCTCAGCCTCTTTCTAACTTAGAGAGGCTCAAACTTTAGATGTTCTCAGGATTATATTTTATCCCACTGAATTTACTCAGCAGCAGCTGAAGTTGGTGCCCCATCATCTCTTCCTCCTGTTTTTGGGAAGTGGAGCTTTCAATTCCAGCCACAGAACAGCTACCAAGGTGGCTTGTGCCTCCCATGGAGGATGGGCACTGGTCTCTGGGTGTGAAGCACTCTACTCATGAGTCTTCTCTGTAGATGGGCAGCCTCCTCTTTCTGTTCCTTCAAGGATGTTTCAGGACGCTTCTTGAAGCCCCCAAATGGGTGCTTCAGCTAGCTTCAGATAGCTCTGGGTGTTTACTAACTTCCTTGTAGCAGGAGTTGATTCTAGAAGCTCCTTATTCTGCAGCCATCTTGCTGGTTGTCATTATGCTTTTATTTTTAATCTATGATTCCATTTCCCACTGGTTAAATAATATTCACGTATGCCCCCATTTAATCAAAATTTACCAGTGTGGAAAAAAACGGGGGAAATCCTCAAGCAATAATTTAAAAGTTGAAGTCAAAGCTTCCATTTGCTATTATAAGATGAAATATTTTCTTGCATGTATACAAACACACACAAAATTTAAGAATCATTGAAAATAAAACATTTGTATTGGTGTTATGCTCTGGGCACTGCTTTCCTCTGCCTTGGTGATAGGAAAAGTTTTCTTTAATGATATCCTGAAAGTTTGTTTTGAATTCAGAGATGATGTTTATGTAATTATGACATTTCTGGTCTAGAAAATTCATTTCAAGAACCACACCAGAAGTGGATGTGGCTCAGGGCACCTGCCTCCCACATGGGAGGTTCCAGGTTCAGTTCCTGGTGCCTCCTAAAGAAAACAAATAAACAATAAGCAGACATCAAGCAGATATTGAGGAAAAAATAACAAGGAGACAAGGAAAAACAAGTAGAAAATGAGCAGGCATTGAGTAAAAATAACAAACAGACAACAAGTCAGATAATGAGCAAGGTAACAAGCAGACAGTGAGCAAAAATAAAACAAGCAGAGAGTAGATGTGGCACAAGCAGCTGGGCACCCTTCTCCCACATAGGAGATCCCAGGTTTGGTTCTTGATGCCTCCTAAAGAAGACAAAGAACAAGCAGATAATGAGCAAACATCTAGCAAAAACAATGAACAGACAATGAACAAAGACAATGAGCAAAAACAACAAGCAAGATAACAAGCAGACAGCTATCAAAAACAAAACAAGCAGGAAGCAGCTGTGGCTCAAGCAGTTGGGCACCTCCCTCCCACATGGGAGGTACCAGGTTCAGTTCCCAATGCCTCCTAAAGAAGAAATGAGCAGACAACAACAAAAAACCCCAAAAAACTAGACAACGAGCAAAAAATAAAACCAAGTCAACAGATGAGGGTGTCATCTGGGGGGGGGGGGAGGGGGGAAGAACTACACCTAGTGTGTGCATCATCATCATCATCATAATAACAAGTATGCTTCAAAACTAGGCAGGGAATTTCCTCATGTTTGACTAAAACAAATTGGGCAAGTATTTTTGTAACTTTGCATCTAATGTTATTGGAGATGTAAATAAATGAATGGATTTGAAACCAGTCTTCTAGTGTCTCTCTCCAAGCATACTCTGTAGGCTGAAGTTGTTGGATAAGAGTAGAAGTACTTCATTCTATTATTTCTTTTTAGGGACAGATAATCCTACATATAATAGGTTATTTCCCCCCATTTTTTGCTTATAATATGATGGCAGTATTTTAAAATCACTTTATCGACAAACTTCTCTATTCTTAACTCTAAATTTTAGCTAAGTGTTCAGTATTTAGATAAGCATGACTTTTGTTGCAAAGTCCATGCATATAGAAGCCCAATGTCTGTTTCTGTTATTCTTTAAATTTTTTTCTTATGATATTTCACTAATGGTCTGGCACCTTATGATAAGGAATAATTGGATTCTTAAGGAATAATTAGTCACTTGGAGGTCATTGGAAAGAAAATTAAATCATAAAATCTCCAAGAATGAAGCCCAAACGTTGTATTATAGGAAGAAATAATGAGTATTTTTTTAGGAGTTACCAGGGATTAAACCCAGGACCTCATACTGGAAAGCAAGTGCTCAAACCACTGAACTACACCTGCTGCCAAATACTGAATTGACAATCCTTAAGACTATTGAATTTTGAGACCTTATCATAGAGACTCCTACTTATCCAGCTAGTTTTTCCAGCCAGCCAGTTGGTGAAATGTTCTAGCTGCATCTAGAAATATATAAGAATCAAAGATGACTATGGGATTTGGATTCAGAGTATTGGCGTTGTTAAATATAATTATGTTAAAATGGTAATAATTCAGTTTGGATTTTCCTCATGTAATAGATAATGCTAAGATTATTTATAAGTCACAAAATTCTGCTTGGTAAATATAATATTCATTACAAACTGTGCATTTTGAGATTCTGGACCCATTTTGAAAAATCTAAAGTTCTTTACAGTAGCAGATGACATACCCAGTTATTTTATGTATATTCCCCATGGTTGACTACAGAATAATTTCATAACAAATGATAACTAATAACAAATATTCCAAGAATAAAAAACCATAAGAAAATGTAGAAAATTCTATAACACTTTGAAATATTCCACTCTTCTTTATTCAGGATCAATGTCAACACTAAAGACACGTTTTAGAATAAACATGCACTTCAATAAGGTTTAAATACATTAATCTTGTCAGTTTCTTTACTAATTTGAAACAAAGTCACCATTAGTCCAGATAGCTAACAGTTAGATAAAATAATGTGAATATCATGTCCAGATGTTGTTTTCCCCTTAGATTTTGACAGTATTGTGAGGAAAATTCAATCCATAAAAAAAACAAAAACATAGCTAAACTGTTTCTAACTAGGGTATGTCTGGGTATACCTTCTGGAAAAACAATTCTGCATAAGAATTCTAAAATAGAATATTATTTCTATTTGCTTTCTACCTGTATTCTCTCCTGGCAAGAGCTCAGGCCAAGATAATTTCACATATGCAAGTATATGAAATAGTCTGCAACTAGCCCTAAGTTAAATAAAAAGATATCATTATTCACTCGTAACATAGACAAGCCATCAGGAGATCTACAAGTGTGAAATCTAACATAACCTCGACTGAATCATTTTCTGGTTTGCGACTGTTTGAATGGTAACTATATTAATAAGATGACTCTAAACAAAGCTCAGAGGCTTCTTTGTGAAATATTTGGAGCAGACCAGTATCTCACAAAAGATGCTTACATAGAATTATAATGTTCACTCATGAACATTAGCAGAGACATAGAAACCCTTAAATATTCTTAAAGATTGTTTATGCTCATTCCTAAACTTCTTTAAATTAAATACCTTTTATATAGGGGAATAGGTTTTAAAATTTCTATCCTGAACTTATTTTTAAGGGTCTAGGATCTTTAGTTTCATTCTCTTATAAATTTGCTTATGAATAAAAATTATAAAACTTCAAAATAAGTAAATCTAAGTAGAAAAAATTCTCATCAATTTGCAAATTGTGCTTGGTATATTGTGGGCTTGGACTATTTATTTGTAAAATTTATGTGGCCTAAATATTTACAGTTCACAACATAAAATTACCATTTACTTAATCGGATGTTATGGACTCAGAGTAGAATGTTGCCTTTTTAACACTTGAAAACTGGTTAGTAAGAAACACAGAAGATACCATTTGCAATGCAAAGCACAGTTTTATTATTGTACTTACAGCATAGATATTGAGTTCTTTATTGCAAGTCTTTTATACAGTTTTCCTTTCACCCTTCATGATCATTCATCTTTGAATAAAAGCTATAATATTTCATTCTTACAATTTCTTAGGGAATAAAATATGTAGTCAGTGTGGTAAACTCTGAATTAAATTAGTGATGCCAAATATATCTTCTAATTTAGGGTACCTGTTGGTATTTGCAATTGGTTATAGTACCTTTAGTTTAATTTTTAGTATGTATGTTTATAGTATTTCTCCTTTAAGAAAATGTGAAAAATATTTTTTGTCATTTGAAAGAAATAGTTTATTCTGACTAGTGGTTGTAGCTTATTAAATTTTAGTACATAGAATCTAAAGAAAACTGTTACATTAATTCATCTTGAATAAATCATAAAAATACAGAAACTGTAAATGGGAAAAACTCTGCAACTTATCTAGTCTATCTCCTGGGGCTAAAACAAAATTGTTCTATGAAATTTATCCTTGAGTGTTTTATCTTCCTCCATTTTAAGCCATTAAATGGCTCCTGTTCAATATTTACTGAAAAATTGCCTTGTGGGACTCAGCACAAATGCCCATGTGGCAGAATTCCAGTCTTTGAAGTTACCTTCTTAGGTGATGGGTTTATAGCATAGACCAATACTACAACAAACATACTCTGGCATACTTAAAATTGCTTTTTGAGACATAGTTTAAACATTGAGTAGAGTAGGGGTTGGCAAACTATGGCCTGGGGACCAAATCTGGCTCAGCTCCCTATTTTTGTAAATAAAGTTTTTTTTGGAACACAGTCACTCTGTTCATTCTATTGCATATTTTCAATGGCTTTATCTTGTTTTCTAATGGCAGAATTGAGTAGTCATGTCAGGATCTGTATGACCCAGTATGGTGGTTTGAATCTGAATGTACCCCAGAAAATCTTAATCTCTTCTCATGAGTGCAAACCTATTTTAAGTAGGACCTTTTGGTTAGATTTCTTCAATTATGGCATGGTCCAGGGAAGGTGTTAATCCTTTTACTGGAGGCCTTTATAAATAGGACAAATACACAGAAAGAGAGAGAGAAAGAGAAAAAACGAGAGAGAGAGCATGCCATTGAAGCAAAAAGGTGACAGCAACAAAACCTAAAAGAGAAGGGAGAGACCAGCAGAGGTTGCCATGTGTTTTGCCATGTGACAGAGGAGTCCAGGATTGATGGCAGCTGGTCTTCACGAAGGCTGTTTCACCTGATGATGCCTTGATTTGGACAATTTTCTCAGTCTCTAAACTGTAAGCTTGTAAGCTAATAAATTCCCACTGCTAAAAGCCAACCCATTTTATGGCATCTGCTCTGAGCAATTTAGCAAACTAAAACACCCACCAAGCCAAAATATTTACGATCTGTTTTTTTAATAAATCCCTGGTATAGTGGGCATAACTGGAAATAATCAAAAGTGGCTTGCTTTTCTCATCCAAAATGTTGTATCCCTGTGTATGTACTGCATAATTTCATCAAGTTTGTTAAAAATATATGTACTTATGATACTTATAATTGGTTCTTTAAATTTTCACAATTATTTGTCAATTAGGGTCTATATTATTGGAGATCTATTTTTCAATGTTTTTATTTTAATTGAAATAATTTATACTTTTCTTTCTTCCTCACTAGATGATTTTCATGGGAAGAACAATGGTTGAGTCTTAAGTTTTGTCAGTCTCCCTCCAGTACTCTAACATACTGTTTTATATATAGCAGGTACTCAATTAATATGTGTTGAAATTATATCATTTATATCTCAAATTAATTTCTCTAGTAGATAGAATTCTGGCATATTTTGAAAAGTATATAACTTTATTTCTATAATTTGTGTAATATTTCCATAAACTGTTGTTAAAAGTTTATTTGAAATGCAAATATCCAACTGAATAACCCCAAAGAGTAAGATATGAATGTGCTTCTACAATAAAAACTTTTGGGGGTATTAGGGTAAAGGAGTTTTATTTTGACCTAGACTGCAACCCACGATTCATTAATTCTCAAACTCCCCTTAGATCATTTAGATCAAGAATACTTAAAAGTAGTCTTTCAAGTACTATTGAATCCCCATAGGTTTTATCTATACTGTGATGTTTTATTTTTTTTAAGAGCAACTTTTCCTTTCACTTTCCTGCAAAGTTTAATTCTTTTATTTAAAACACAGGAAAGCCTTCACTGTGGATATTATATGTATATAGATTCTTTAACATTATAGAGGATGAAAAGTTCATGCATGATGCTCATAGCTGGAATAGTTTCATCTGGAGTGGAAGAGAAAGTGGTCGCTGCTCTAAATCTAGAAAATTTTCTGCAGTAAGAGTTTGACATGGAATTACATCACTTTTACTCAAGCTGTGAACCATGTTAGCAATTTGGACAGGTTAGATAAAATGTCTATCTGCTAATGGTTTGAACTGTGAGTCTTAATGTGATTTTAGAGTTTTAAAATCAATTATTTAAATATATTTTTAACTCTGTAATTTAAAATGATTATTAGGTTATAATTAGAGGAAAACTTCTGTATTTTAAATTTTCTACATGTTTTAACATTGGAAGTAACTTGTCTGAGGCAGATATAATTATTGTCAGTTTCTGATTTTCTGAGCAGAGTCTAGGAACCATTTCCTACTGCTAGACGTGTGAGATTCATGAGGCTACATTGCAATTCTTCCAGCAATCTAGCTGCCTAAGAGGATTAGAGAAAGGGTCTGGGCCTGTTATAGTCCCAACATACTCAGGCAATAAGAAAATCCAGTATGTGACCACATTCTCAAAAACCTGGATGATTATCCCTGACAAGGGTCTTTTTCACTGGTGTCAATCCTGAGAAATCACTAGCTTTCCTGTTTCCCCTGACTGCCACTAACAGAGACTGAAACAGGCCCTGTCACTTGTTTGTGTGTTCAATTTTCAATTTTGAAAATATGGTTAAAATCAGAAGAATCCTCCCTAAATAGGAGGTATAGGGACCTTTGCATTTTTAATGGAAATTATTACAAAATGTGTAGTAATAAAGCATTTCTCTGATGAATATCATAAAATCTATTAATGTACCACAGATTCTCAGAGCTTCCCCATTTTATTGTCTATTATGGCTCGGGATATAGAATATTAAAAATAGATTCACTTGCTTTAGAAAAAACTAAACTTCAGTGAGGGGAAAGTTAGTTCAAAGAAAGGGGGAATGTTAGTTCATGTAAAAAAAAGTTATACTTTCTTAGATTTAATATCCATTTTTGTCATATTTTGTCCTAAAGACAAAGACACAGATTCAAGTATTATCAGAGGAACTGAGAAACCAGGTAGGCTTGATACTAAGTTAAAAGGAGAATGTGCTTGCCTTGTCATGCTTTCCACTTGCTCAATTCAGAGAATGGCCCGGTGACATTCATATTCTAACTAGTTATCTCTGCCAAAAAGCTCCCCAAATCTGTGTATAAATGATTACTGAAGAAAATGACTTTCAGGGTGTTTTCTATCTTGTAGCTCTTTTGGGGGAATAAAAGAGCACATTTATGGTATTTTTCTCAAATCGGACCACGGCAGTTATTTGTTGTGAATGATGCTTTTAGAATTGCACATTGAATTGCTTTAGTATTACAGGACATAGGACATATTCAGCAGTGTAGCAAAAAGACAACAAATATAGTGAAAATAAAGAAGTGGAACTGCATGGCAACACGGAATAGTCACAACTTCATTTGGAACCCCGGAAGGCTCTGCAGGTAAAGTCACAGAAACAGAATTCATGCCCACAAAGGCCCAGGCTTTCTAGAAGGCAACAACTGGGAGGTCTCCTGAAGGCAAAAACCTTTATCATTTAAAGGCAATGGTTTGTGTTTCAGCTTCATAATGACTCATTGAAAAAAATAGTAACTAGAAACCACAAACTTAAAGAATTAAGCACTGTTTTCACAAATTTCATCATAAGATTCCAGAGAAGAAAACAAAGATATAGGTTTTTGCCTAAGATTCATATGAAAAATAAGTGTTTAAATTGGTGGTTTTCAAACTTTAACATACGTTCAAATCACCTGAGGAGCTTGTTAAAACCCAGGTGATTCTGATTCAGTAGGTCTGGGGTAGGGCAAGGTTTTGCATTTTTAAAGGCTTGGAGGGGATGCCAGGGCTACTGATCAGAGGTACAGACTTTGATTACCAAGCTCAAAGGGTCTTCTGATGTCTAACTGGTTAAAATTAGTGCCCTGTAGGTTACTTTCTCCAGAGCTACAACTACATATTGATGTATGTCCTGTCTCTATAACTTTACCAGCAAAGAGAGCTGTAACAATTTGCAGAAGAGCCCTATGTCCTAGTACATAAGGAGTCTTATAAATCTTTAGACATAAACAAAAGATGCCATAATGCTTCAATATGGGTAATTTAGCCCAGTCATTATAATTGCCCTCTTTTTACCTTTTTCTTTCAAGTACTCTGTTACTTAGTATGACAGTTTGAAGTTATTTCATGAACTCCCCAAAAAGAAAGATTTTGTTTTTGATCTAATCCATTCCTGCGGGTGTGAGACCCTTTGAATTGGATTTGCCCTCTTGCTGGGTCAGATAAAAATGGAGACACAGAAACACACAGGAAAAGGGATTTCTACCATTTTTAACCTTGCAATGTGAAAAAACTTTAGATTGCTAGCAGTCAAAGCATGAACAGGAATCCTCCCAAGATGCTGGGCCCACGGAGCAGCTCAAGGCTGAAGAAAAGGGTCCCATGTGACACGGAGCAGCTCAGAGCTGAACAAGAGAATAAAGCAGAACAGCTGGGACTGAGAGAAGGCCCTAGAAGAGACAAGCCCTATGTTAGTTATCCTTAATTAAGCTCCTGGAGACAGGAGAATCTGGAGGGGAAACAGAGACCTCTGCAGATGTTGGTGGCCATCTTGCTTCACCAAATCCCAAGAAAGCATCTCTGATGTCGCCTTGACTTGGACATTTCACAGCCTTGGAACTGTCAACTTTTACGCTTAATAAAATTTCCATTATAAAAACCAACCCATTTCTGGTACTTTGCATTGGCAGCTCTTTGGCAAATTAAGACTCTTAGACTAGGGACACAAACTCTGCCCACATTGTTCTGTGTGTATAGAACATATAAATCAACATCTGTGGATGCAGATCAAGATTTGTGTTCCCTGATTGGTGAGTTGCACATTTGCAATACAATTTGTTTGCTTGCTTACTTGTTTAGAATTAAGGAAGATTTTCTAGATTTAGCAAAATCTTCTCAAACTACACAGAAAACAAAAGAGACTGAATCAATTTCCCTGCCTTTAAAGACTCTTATTTTAATATGAATGGAGTTAAATAAATAGTGTGTGTTTTTGTTTGTTTGGTATTTTTTCCATGTCCCTTAGTTAATTAACTATTAACTATAGGGGGGTATTACATTTATTTTAAAGCATCTATGATTGGTACAAAATTTTACCATTCAAATTTTTTTCTTTTATACATATCTCTATTTCCTAGCTTGTTCCACTATCAGAAAGTCATTTTTAATCTTACAAAAAGAGTTTAATATCCAAATTCAAAATCTTCTAACATGGTAGAAAATTTTACCATGAGCAATCAGTATGAACAAGAACAAGGGGAAGCTAGAAATTGTCTTTATCTGAAATTAGACTAAAATGAAATAAAATTTAAAATACCCGTAATTTCTAATATGCCCACATACTTCATCTTGACAATAAAGTGAAGTGTGACTTGTGGGAAGTTTTATTTGCTTGCAGATTTTAAACAATGTTTATTTAGAGGCTTATACTGTATATGTGTTGCACATGATGCTGAGTGGGAAATAATGAAAAAGAGACACATTCAGAATTGTTGCAGCCAAGAGGGCAGTTTAATGCTATTCTGCAAGGTATTTAGAACTTGCAGTGGTTTCCATGATTCTGGCCAGTGGGGGAAATCAGTTTTCAATTTGGATGCCTATCAGGAAGTTAGTCACATCTCAAAATATTTTAAAACACAGTTGCTTTCCCGGTAGTTTGATCAGAGTCACAGAATACGAGGCATAGAAAGTGAATAGATAGGCAGCAAGCCAACATCCCTCATAAACAAAGAGAAAAGCTTAAAGCAGTAGATAGTAAAGCAGTGTGAGGTACAGAGAGAAGACAGCAGAACTTGGGAGAAATGGAGGATTGTTCACCAAAACAAGAATAGAATGTTCCTAGCAATAGTGGTTTATAGTAGTTTTTTAGTTTGTGGGTAGGAGATAGATATTGATATAAGGACTTTATTTTGAAAATTTCAATAGGTATATTTATGCTTAAATTAATTTTTATCGTAATATATATAAACACCTTATTTCATTTTGTGTTTGAATCACTCAGATCAGATAACATAGGTTGTTCATAAGGTTATGAGTTAAAGAACACCTTCATGCATTATTTTATATAATTAAATAGCTGTCATAAACATTTGGTGTGTTAGTTTGAAGCTGGGTGGACCTCAGAAGGCCATGTCCTTAGAGCTAACCCATGCCTGTTCAGGTAAACCTATTGTAGGTGGGTCCTTTTATTTTAAATTTCTTCAGGTAAGGGCCTTAAATTAGATTGTGGGAACTAGGGTGGGTCTTAATCTTCCTACTGGAGTTCTTTATAAATGGAGGAATTAAAAATTGCAGAGACAGAGAGCGGTCCCAGAGGCTGGAGCTAAAATCAGCTGAGTACAGGGGAAGAAAGAAAAAGCCTCAGAGATGGAGAGAAGTGGCCCAGGAAATCAGAGAAGAACCAAGGAGAGAGGAAGCCAGAGACAGAGCAGTCTGAAGCAGAAAGAAAAGGCTCAGAGGAGAAGCCAGAGAAGAGCCATGTGCCTGACTGCCCACAGCTGAGCTTAGGGAGAAAGTGAGCCTGAAGGAGAAGGCAGAGACTGGCAGAGCTGCCACTGTGCCTTGCCATGTGGGAAGGAGTCGACCATTGGTGAGACAGCGTCTCTGATGATGCCTTGATTTGGTTATTTCACAGCCTCAAAACTGTGAGCTTTTAACCTAATAAATTCCCATTGTAAAAGCCAATTCATTTCTGGTATATTGCATTGAAAGCATTTAGCAAATGGAAACACTCGATCTACCCATTGCAATAGAGTTTTTGTGCCAGGCATTAATAGCTTTCTGTACAGAGCAGTGTTATGCAATTAATAATTTCTCCTTTTGCATGTCATAATGAACTGAAAATCATGGTTTTGTAAAGAATTTTTAGACTCACCTCTACTGTCTGTATCCTTACATTTAGTTTTCCTATCTTTCTCAAACAGGGTAAAGAAAACTTTCTTAACATTTCTGGTTATGTAAATCTCAACAAAAATACATTTTTATCATAACTCTTACCTTTATATTCTAGCTCTACTAGACACTTCAACATTCTTAGCAACGTGTACTAAATAGTATGCTTCCTCCAGGAAGTATGTGTATACTTGTAAAGCACAGCCTCATCTAAACTGTGTAGAAAATTCTCAATCTTTTCCTCTTACTTTTATGTAATCTTTGGCATAGAGAGAAAGGAGCTCTCAGTTTAACCTCATGCCCCTCTAGCCCTATTGACTTTTTGGGGTTATTTATCCTTGAAGATGTTAACCTTGTATAATTAACTATATAGCATATTTGTCTCTGATACCAATCCACAACTCTTATATTGATGAATATGTTAGCAAAGATTTTTGTATCTGTAAAATTCAAGAATCTTCAAAGAATTCTCTTTTTCCTAGACAACAAATAAACTAATTGGAAAAAAAAGACAAACAAAACAATCATGCAGATAGAAAGCTTCCAAATGACCTATAGGCATTAAAAATTTAGTCATGCTGAATTTATGAAATTGAATTCAGCGTTTCCTTGAAAACAAGTAGTGGGATGAACAACAATTCTGGTTTGTCCAAGATTGATGGGGGTTTCTCAGGACACAGGACTTTCAGTGTGAAAACTGGGGCAGACCTGGAAAAACTAGGTAGTTAATTGAATCTCTGGCACTTGCTATCATAGGATTTAGCAGGTACATTGTTTCTTCTAATTTTGAGCTATTTCATTTGGACAAAAGGAAGAGACTAAGACTGTGAGTTACTTACTTTGACAAGTTATGGGAAGGGAGAGAAATATTTGAGAATCCCATGGGAGTGACACATTCAGTTTTTGTGTCTTTCTATTGTGTTTTTTCCAACTATGTCAACTGATTTCATCTATAAGAACTCAAAACACTGCATTTGTCTGTAAGGTTTAATTACTTTTTATCAAAAAGGGGCCCTGCTGTTAGGGCATCTGGTCAGTCCCTCATCTTTATAAAGCAAAGAGAATATAAGATTCCAGCCACAAATCTGGTTGCCAGTTGGTTCAGTAACAAATGTTGCCATTCTCTGTAGCAACTGTGTTGCTTTGTAATTAAAACTCTGGTGAGTTAAGTGGACAGGCTCAGTAACTTGTAGATCATGAAGGGGAAAAAAAAAATCAAGAGACATTTACTTCACCACATGAGTCAAATAGCTAAGAAAGAAAGAGAACAAAGATGTAACCCTGAAAGTGCACTTACCTTTCAATGTTGTTTCTCAGAGTCACATTGATTTATTTGAGCTTGCCAGGATGTTCCTTTTTTAAAAGACCTAATTTACTAACAGTGTGGGATTTTCCAAGTTTTTCACTCCCCTCCGATTGCATTTTCATTTGCTCTAGCAATAAAGACCTGTAATACAAAGACATCACAATTGAACTCAGTGTGGGAGTCTCTCCAAGGCAGAGATTCCCATATATCCTGTTGTCTTATATAGAAACTTTCCAGCATCGTCAGGTCCAATGGAGATCAATTTGACACTTATTGCTATTTATTATTGATATTGACTTCCTTTGTTCAGTAGCGGGGAATTTGTGTCCACCTGGTTTTATTTTTTAAAGGACCAGGTTAAATAACCACAATAACTCATTGGTAAAATCTGTACCTGAACTTTTGCCTCCGTTTGCATTCTAGATCCTGATTGAGGTACATGTTGTTTTTGTTTTGTTTTTTGTTTTGTTTTTTAAACTTGGGGAACTCTGACATTTTAGATTGAGTTTGCAAAGAGTCCAGCCAGGTAGCTCCAAATAGGATATGGCTATCATAGAATTTATCATTCAAACTTAGGCACATTTGAGAATGAAAGAGGGCATTATTCATAATTAAGCTTGGATGCCTGGTGAAAATCAGGTATATCCCAGGTAAAACAGGACTTCATGGTTACCCTTAAGATGCTCTAAGGGATGTATCACAGTGTCCAATTCCAAACTGGATTAAAGAGTATCAAAAAAAAAAAAAAAAAAAAAGGAAAGGAAAGGAAAGAAAAAGAAGAGCCAGCAATCAGTATTAACCCTACCTAACCTATTGATTCTAAAGGGCAGGGGTACACTGGGAACTCCACCTCAAATTAAGGGATATAAGGGAGAAAACAAATTCATTTACCAAATATTTATGGTTACCTATTATGCGTTAGGTATGAGACTAGGTTCTAGGAATATAATGATAAGCCAAAACAGGGTTTCTGTTATAATAAAGATTATGTTTTTGTAGATAAAAATGAAATAATGAACCAACCACACAGTAAATGTATGATTACAAAATGAGATAAATGACGTAAAGAGTACTGCATTGTCCCGTTAGAAATAATAATGAAGGGTTCTGACCAAATCTTTTTCCAAATTGGAGTGAAGTGGTTTAGGGGGTGTAGCAGTTGGATATTATTTATGAATTCCTAAAAGAGATATTGTGTTTGTAAACTGGTCTGTTCCTTTGGGCATGGTAACTTTTGACTGATTTAAATTCAAAGGCTTTATGTTTACTTGATGAAATCAAGATTAGGGTGTATAGTGTTGAGTCCCTGCTTCCTTGGAGGGTTATATAATGGGACACTTAATCAAGAACGCAGAAGCAGATATGAAAGAAAAGAGGAAAGGAGCTCCACAGACATGGAAGAGTATCCTGAGTTCTCAGAAAGAGAGATGAGCCATTCGCCTGAGAGTTTATAGCTGACCTTGACAGCTGACCTTGTGAAAAGAACAGAGCAGCTGAGCCAGGAAAGAAGTGAGCCCCAGGAAGAGAGATGAGTCCTATGCCAGCTTGCAGCTGGGATTGGAAGAAGCTGGAGCCATGGGGCCTTGAGAAGGAAGAGGAAGGCTGAACTCTCATAAACATGGCCTGCCATCTTGCTTCAACACATGGCATCAGTTTGGTAGAGAGTAACCTTGAGTTGTTCTCTTTAGAGCCTTGTAAATGTAAGCTTCTATCCCAAATAAATAGCTTTTTTAAAAACCAACAGATTTCTGGTACTTTGCATCAGCACCCCTTTGGCTGACTAACACAGAATTTGGTACCAGGAAAGTAAGACTGCACTTTTGCAATTACCAAAATGCTGGAATGGCTTTATAAATGGGTAAGAGGTTTTTTTTTGTTTGTTTGTTTTTTTTGGAGGAAATGCTTGTTAGATGCTTGGTATAAGAGGCTTAGATTGCTTTGAGAGACTGTTGGTAGGGATATGGACACTACAGAGACTCTTGATGAGGCCTTAGAAGTAAATGATGAAACTATTATTTGGAAACTGGAGGAAAAACAATAGGTGTTTTAAAGTTGCAGAGAACTTAGCAAGATTGACTTCTGAATCTTTATAGAAGGCAGAATTTGAAAATGGCAAACCTGAACCTTTAGCTGAGGGAGCTTTCCAAAGTCAACTTGGAAAATGTGGCTTGGCTACTTGCAGCTTATAGCAAAAATGCTAGATGAGAGAGATAAGCTTAGAGCTGAATTGTTGGGCACAAAGTAAACAGAAACTGGTTCTGGAAATTCCAAGCCACCAGATGATAGTGGCCCATTTGAGGAATAAACTAAACTTAGAAATTGTAAGCCAGAATTGAAAATGCAGTTATCTAGGAAAGACTTGTGGAAAGTTTTACTGTTTGATGACTTGGACCCCTGCTTCCTGTATGTGAAACCAACAAGTTTTTTGAGAAAGCTGTATGAACAAAACGATTTTCAGCCTGGATTAAAAGGGACATGGAGAGGAGATATGGAAGGGAAAATGGCTTTAAAAGAAAAACCATGGAAGTTGAGGTTTGGAACTAACATTTCTCTTTGGACCACAAGAAAGACCCCACCCATGTATATGGGGAGTGAGTGTGCCCTGGCATTAGAAGAGGGTCGATGTTCCAGTCTAGTGTTCAGAGAGTTTTGCCATCCCGGGCTACAGAGAGGGTGGAGCGCATTCCCCGATTGTTTGGGAGAGTGAGGTCAACACCCCAGTGCTCTGAGATGGGTAGACTTGTTCCCCATAGGCTGGGGAAAGTGTGGCCTTCATCCCAGTGTTCTTGGAGGGTGAGGTCTGGAGCTCAGTCACCACACAGATGCTTGATGAGGGTGGATTTAAGAAAATGGCCATTGGGCAAGCCTGTGGAAAACGCTGTGTACCCATGAGGTCCCAAGGATGAGAAGAAACCATCATCCTAAGACTTTGAAATTTATTCAGACTTTGAAATTTAATGAAGTTTGCCCCACAGTTTTATGGAACTGTAGGAGACCTGTGATTCATGGTTTTCTCCCAGTTTCTCCTTATGGTAATGCAAATGTTTATCCTTTGTCTGTCCCTTTCTATTTTGGAGGCATATAAATTGTTTTGTAAGTTTCGCAGGTCTACAGCCAGAAAACCATATTTCTGTAAATAAGTATGATGTGATTTTGTACTTACCATTACTAATTGAAAGAATTTAAAGTGGGGCTTTTTTTCCTTAATATTGTAATTTCTTTTTTTGAATTCAGAGGGTAGAGTGTGGCAGTTTGATATTATTTGTGAATTCCAAAGAGAGATTGATTATGTTTGTAAACTGGTCTGCTGCTCTGGGCATGAGACCCTTTGATTGATTCAAATTCAAAGGCTTATGTTTATTTGATTAAATCAAGATTATGGCTTTGGTTCGACCACATCCTTAGGGCATGTAGGGTTGAGTACCCACCCCTCGGTGGGCTATATAAATGGGTGCTCAATCAAGAACACAGCAGCAGATGTGCGTGAAAAGAGGAAGGGAGCTCCATAGACACGGAAAAGAATCCCTATGGCTCTTGGCTCTACTCACTGAAAGGTCCTTTCATTTCCAATTTATTTCATTATTATATCTTAAGAGAAATTAGAGAAATGTCTTCTTTGGAAGCTGAGCAGCTTTTTCCCATGCATTTTGCCAGTAGAAGAGGAATGCAAAAGTCATTTTGTGAGTCAGTCAATTACTATTTCCTTTAATCCATACTTATGGCTTTTTGGACTAAGCAGTCCTCTTAAGAATCTGAGTCAGGTTTTTAATTTAGTTAATTACAGCTAGCTCTGTGCGCCAATAGCCAAAACCCAAAGTTTCTCAAATAAACCTCCCTCCCTCCCCATCCCCCTCTCTCCTCCTTCACGATACTGCCTCCCTTTGTAAAATTCCTAGAGATTTTAGTCTACTTATCATCCTAGGATAGCTATGCATTAAGTCTCTTCCTTGAGCAACTCTAACTGAAAAGATTTACTGAGTGCCACCCTTGATACAGGTTTTTCTCCTTTTTTCCCCTCCTTTTTTATTAGAGCAGCTGTAAGTTTATAGAAAAATCATGCAGAAAGTGCAGAGTTCTCATATACTCCCTCTCCCACATGTAGCATTTTTCCCTATTATTAACACTTTGCCTTTGAATGGTACCTTTGTTACAATTGATAAAACAATTGCTTTTTGTTTCTTTTAGTGTTACAAGCACATCTTGATTTGGTTCTCATTCACAGGCAGCCTGAGTTTTAATCAGTCATTGTTTATTCAAAGGTTTTCTTTCTTAGCTATAACTTTTATTTGTAGGAAATGACAGTCAGTTGCATCATCTAACCCTATATATTCTGGAATTTGAGGATATCCTCAATTGCCTTCTCAATGTGTTTGAAATTTATCCAAGTGCCATTATGTTTTACAGTACTAACAGGTTTCAATTCATGCTATTAATATTCTATTTTCCTACTTTTACACCAAAAGGCAAAATCTCCACTGGGTATATTACTGCTTTCTAATATGTAGCAGATGTTTTACCAATTATTTTGCCATTGCAAACATAGGTCAGTCATTTTCCAGCCTCCATAAATAGTTTTGTCACCACCCATTTTCTTACATCCCAAGCCAATATTTTTGATTTTTTTAGATTAGCATATCATCTCACTTCAGTTTCAGTATGGATGGCTTAGCTAAATAAATTAGGCTATGATGAAAAAAAGATCTTAAAATCTCAGTGGCTTAACAACAACCATTTCTTTCTTATGCCTACTAATAGTCCATTGTGATGGTCTGGAACTATGCGTTCCACAGAAAAATGAATTCTTAAATGCAATCCATTCCTGTGGGTGTGAACGGGTTGTAGATAGGACCTTTTCACTGAGGCTACTTCAGTTAAGGTGTGACCCACTTCAAACAGCATGGGTCTTAATCCTATTATTAGAGTTCTTTTTAAGGGAATGAAAATCAGATAAAAGAGAGAAAGCCACAGAAGGCAAGAAGCTGAAAAGGAACTCAGAAGAGAAAGAAGAGAGCAGGAGGTACCATGTAACTTTCCATGTGACAGAGGAAGCAAGGATTTCTGGCAGTCAGCCCCATAAAAGGCACTCTTTGGGGAGAAAGCATCACCTTGATGATGCCTTGATTTGAACATTATCTTTCCCTCAAAACTGTGAGCGAATGAATCCCCATTGTCTAACCCACATCATTTCATGTTATTTTATTGAGCAGTTCAGGAAACTAAAGCATCCATCATGGGTCAGGTTTAGCTCATCACTTCAGAGCCCAGAGTAATGGAGCATCCTTTATCAGGAACAGGGAAAAGGGTAATTGTGTATCAGCCCTTGTTTCTTTTTTTTTTTTTTTTTTTTTTTTTTTTTTTTTTAATTTTTTATTGACTTTGTAATAATATTACATTAAAAATATATATGTGAGGTCCCATTCAACCCACCCCCACCCCCCCTCTCCCCCCCCCCAACAACACTCGTTCCCATCATCATGACACATCCATTGGATTTGGTAAGTACATCTTTGGGCACCTCTGCACCTCATATACATTGGTTCACATCATGGCCCATACTCTCCTCTATTCCATCATGTAGGCCCTGTGAGGATTTGCAATGTCCGGTGATTACCTCTGAAGCACCATCCAGGGCAGCTCCATGTCCCGAAGACGCCTCCACCTCTCATCTCTTCCTGCCTTTCCCCATACCCTTTGTCCCTTATGTCCACTTTTCCCAATCCAATGCCACCTCTTCTATGTGGACACTGGATTGGTTGTGTCCATTGCACCTTTATGTCAAGAGGAGGCTCAGATTCCACCTGGATGCTGGATGCAATCCTCCCATTTTCAGTTGTAATCACTCTAGGCTCCATGGTGTGGTGGTTGTCCTTCTTCACCTCCATCTTAGCTGAGTGTGGTAAGTCCAATAAATCAGATTGTAGGTGCTGGAGTCTGTTGAGGCTCAGGATCTCAGCCCTTGTTTCTTAAAGCTTCTGCAGGAAAGTGGCCATGTTATTTTTCTGACATTTTCTTGTCCAATGCAGTGGGGTGGTAAAAATATTTCTTTGCCTAGGATAAGCTACAAAAAGAAGAGGCTGCAAATACTGGGGAAAATCAAGTTAATAATGAGATCATCAACTGCCCCTCCTCTCCGTTGTCTCTTATTTTCCCTATTTTCTTTGTTCAGCAAGTTCATAATATGATAGGAAGATAGTAAATTAATGTATTTAAAATATAAATACTGGTCCATGTCAATATACGATTTGTCCAAGTCCAACATCTGATTGGAAGATAAATAGCTAGAAAGATAAATGAAATTATCATTTAGTTTTATTTTTTTTCTTTGAGCTCTATATGCTCTAAAATATAGGTAGGTTTATATTTTCAGTATGTGTTTAGGAAAAACCTATGCCATGCATTTTGATAAGCAAAATATAAATGCAAGAAAAAAGGAATATAATTAAATATAAACCAATTTCATCAAACCAAATGAATGGCGATTTATAATTTTGTTTCCATCATTTTTAAGTTAACGAGAGATGACACAGCATAATGTAATGGTCTGGATTTAGAATCATAGGGATGTAGAATTCAATTCTCCAGTGTTTATTAGCTGCACCATTTGGGCAAATTATTCATGAAAGCAATATGAAGGTATAAGAATCCCATTACATCAATTTTATTTGTCTAATTAATCATTTAGCTTTCCTTACATTTTTATCAGGACATTACTTTTGATCACTACCCACCCCACCCCCATCTTTTCCAGGAGGTTTCTCTTTCGAAAGAAGTGTCCCCATTAGCCTTAACAGGGAACTCGAATCTCACCAGTCTGTGGTGCTATTATCTTACCTGAAGCTTATTTCTCCAGTAGTTGATGCATTTCTTTGAGTATGAAAGCGCCTTTAATAAAATAGAGACCCTTCCTGAGCTCAATTATTCATCAATGAAGGGTTAAGCTTGATCACGAGGGACTATATTTGGATCCTAAGGTAACAGCTTCTTCAGGTCACATACATTTCACCTGTCAGGAGCACAGAGTCAGTTAACCATAGGAATGTGGATTTAGGACAAGTTCAAGCATCCTCTACTTCAAAGACATGGAAGTGAATCACTTTGACTACCTGGAAATCATTTCAGAAATAAGAAAACTTTTTTAAAAAGAATAAAATATAACACTAAAATTCTTGTTACTACCTCTTTTCTGAAGACTACCCTCAAACTTGTAAGGGTAATTTTATATGACCAACATCAAAATTGACAGGCAATTGTATCACTAAAAAAGGGGGGTGGGAATTAATCTTTGTCAAGATATTCTTCTGTTTGAGTACTCTACTATTTTAACCAGTCTAGACCTGTTTTCCATGATTTAAAAAATGGGAGTGACAATACTTATTTTAGGATAAATTATGTAAAACACAGAACTCATGTATGGTTCATTTTGATTAGTCAATAATTGTTTGAAGGTCTTTTGTAGTTATAAAGTCACACATGAATTAATACCATGGAAATGGTGAATATTCAAGTAAGGTTGCAAATCTGATAACATCAGGCCCCTGGAGGAGTAGGACCCGTGACTTCCAAACAACACCATTCATGTGACTTATATACCACTTATGAAGCTTCTTCATTCTCTACCCTTCCTATTGCTATGGGGTATGTTGCTCTTCTTAATTCTGTACATTTGTCTCTACCTCCGAGCACCTTCTTACTCAGAACCTTCACACCTTCATCTTACTCACATACCTTCTTTCCTAATAATTCCATTATTCCAAGATGCCATATGGCCATGACATAATTTTCATGTCATCATTAAGCCCACAGATATTCTACCATTGTCTCAACTTTTGGCATAATCAATAGGAAAATATGCTTTGATTTCTCGGAGAATATCTTCATCTGTAGTTCTTTACCTGTCCACACTGGTTATGGTCATCTTATATTTTGGGTAATTCTGTTGTAGCAACAAGATCAAAGCAGAGTGTCTGGATCAGTGCAAATGGTTATGTTGTCTGTTGAATGAAGAACACGTTGGGGAGAAATTTTCTTTCTGTATAGCAGAGAGAGCAGGGGATAAAAACAAAAATCCACTAAAATCTGGAACAGCAACAATCCCCCAAGTGCAATGGCAAAGACCAACAAAGAAGAACAATCCAACAATGAGCCCTTGATTCTGATGACTATACTTATATGTAAGACTTTGTGCCTGAAATATGAACTAAGCTTAAAGCTGCAGAGTGCCTAAGAGTTACCTCCTGAGAGCCTCCATGTTGCTCAAATGTGGCCACTCTCTAAGCCAAACTCAGCATGTAAATGCATTACCTTCCCCCCCAGTGTGGAACATGACTCCTGGGGATGAGTCTCCCTGGCACCGTGGGATTACTACCAAGCACCTGCTGGTGATGTAACTAGAAAAATACCTTGAATAAAAGGGTCATTTCAGTTCAGCAGAATATCTCAGCCTATATATAGGATCATATATTAAAAACTGCTTTTTGACCTTGAATAAAAGGGGGAAATGGCAAAGATGAATGAGTTTATATGGCTAAGAGTCTTGAAAAAAGTGTCGGGAGGTCATCAGAGGGATCGTGCTTACGCACACCTTAGCAGAACACCAGAGACAGCCAAAGTAGATACAACCCCAGGTACTGGTTCTCCTTAGGGCTATGGAGACCCACAGGTTCTATGATCATGGCAGGTGGCTCTGGAGTTCAGTGCCATGTCAGTTGGCCCTACTTTGGAATTTGTGTTCCTGAGTGTGATGGAGTTGGACTCATATGTGAACTTTCTACACATGCCTCTTCTGTCACTTTTATTGAACCTGTGGTTGCACTAGGGTTGAATCTCTGGACTTGAATCTCTGGACTGTCCATGTGCCAGCTGGGCCCTGAGCCTCAGCAGAGTTGCAACTCCTACTCTCCAGTTCACTGGACTCACCCAGGTCAGCTAACAGGGTGGTGAAGATGGTCATCCACCACACCAGAGAACTGAGAGTACCTACAACTGCAAGTAGGAGAATTGTATCCATCATCCATGTGAAATCTAAGGCCTCTCTCAATATAAGGTGGAGTGGACATCACCATCCCAGGGTCCACAGGATGGAGGAATAAAATATGGATTAGAGTGGACTTGCTGATATTCTACTATGAAACTATTGTGACTAGCAATGGAAGAAATTGTAGCATTAATGTGGAAAAGTGGCCATGATAGTTGCTGAGGGCTGGGAGAGGGAAGAAGTGATGTGATGTAGGAGCATTTTCAGGACTTGGCTTTGTCCTAAATGATATTGCAGAGAACCAAAAAAAAAAAAAAATCTTTATCTGAGTTTTGTTCTCTTCAAAAGACAGGGTGACCAGTATAACTGGGCAACAAGGAAAGGGGGAAACTGGAAGATGTAGCAGTTTGATATTATTGATGGATTCCAAAAAGAAATATTAAATTATGTTTGCAAACTGATCATTTACAGTTAATCTGGGCATATTATATTATATTATATTAAGTAATCAAGTAAACCTCTTGTGCCAGTAGGGCATTGAGTCTCCACCCCTGGTGGGTGAGGACTCACAGATAAAAGACATAGCAAAGGACAGAATTGAGGGTTTTTAATGTTGTACTTTTGATGTTGGAGTTTGATGCTGGAGTCTTAAGCTGGATCCCTGGGAAGTAAGCACACAGAAGAAAGAGAAGCAAGCCCCAGAAAAAGAGGAACACTGAGCCTAGAAAAAGCAAGACCTGGGAAGAGAGGGACCCAGGAAGCCTGAACCCTGGCAGATATCGGCCGCTATCCTGCTCTAACATGGGGAAATAGACTTTGGTGAGGGAAGTACCTTATGCTTCATGGCCTGGTATCTGTAAGCTCCTACCTCAAATAAATACCCTTTATAAAAGTCAACAGGCTTCTGGTATTTTGCATCAGCACCTCTTTGGCTGACTAATATAGAAGACTTCTTTGAGATGTCAGCACCAGACTAGCAGAGGGAATAATATTTCCTAGGTCTTCCACAGCATAGCACATGGTGGAGAAAGCTGAGATTTGGAAAGGAGACAAACAAAGACTCCATTAGTATATGCTTCAGAACTTCTGGCACCAAAGGAAAATGCAAAAGCCTGATGCAAAGGGCCAGGTTGGAATTGCTAGTAAGCACACGTCTGGCATTGAGTGATGAAGAGAGAACACACCAGGGAAATATAGGTTTATCTGATAGCCAGGCTACGAATGGCCACTGAGAAAACAGTTGTTAAGGAAAGACTTGAGCCTTTTCATTTAGTAATGGAAGCGATGCCTTCCATCTATTTTGTGGTGGATGTACCCAGTGGGGAAGACTAGTTGGAGGACATATATACAAAATGTAAGTGGTTCAGGAATTGTCTCAGTACAGCATCTCTTCTCTCCTTTCCAACCATCTTCCCCAGAAGCAACTCCATGTCATGGGAAGATGAGAGCAAATGTGGGAATGGAAATAATTGCAACCTTGTGTGGACTGAAGGGGCACTTTATAAATAAAAGTATAAAGTTTTCAGTAATATATGGAAAAACAAAAACAATTATGATTTCTGGAGCATCAAGTTAGTTTTGAACTCAAAGGAGAGAAGATTTCAGGGCATCCTTGACATGAATATGTTTTGTTTTTCTACTTTTGTACATGTGAAATATTTCTTTCTATAATATGGCCAAGGGCTTTAATCAAGCACTTTTTTTGCAGTTTCCAGAACAGATCCTTCCTTTGCTGCCATTTAAAAGTCAGGGCACATGTGAATGTTTCTAGTATTCTGACATGGCTCCATTTCATCACATTTTATTCACAGGTTTTTAAAAGTCTCTGGAAAATTATTTGTGAAGTCCTGGCATCATGAAATTATATATAGTATCCAAAAGACTCTTTTGTAGTCTCATTATCTATCTCATGCTTTTTCTTTTTCTTTATTGTTTAAATCTCCAGATTATATATTTGTAAACTATATGTCATCTTCTAGTTTATAGATAGACAATTCAGTTAAGTATTTGTATTCATATTTCTAAATAAACCATCCTTTACTTTTACCTAAAATAAATAAATATAGTAGGTACTATGTGTACTTTTCACAATTCTCTATGCTTAGCTAAGAGTGATTTATCAATCTGTTGAGTATAACTCATTTCCTACCACAGAAAAACTTTCTTTGAAATCATAACTTATTATGAGTGATGGATACATCACAAACACATAAACAAAGACTATCAGTTGCTTCAACCCATGGGGTTATCCCAAACGTTACTCTTTTTTTCTTTTTTGTTTGCTCTTAGCTTTAGAAGGTAGCCTGTATAAATTAAGTTCTTGATAGGTTGGCAAACTCAGAAAAAAGTTAGAATTTCTTTTCTAATAATGCCATACACATATTCTGAAAGTTGAGAGGGTGAGCTGGTAGGAAGTGGATGTTATGTTTGTCAAAGAGCAATTTTCCCTTGAGCTCACATTCTGTTTCCCATCAGCATTTAAAACTAGCATGATTTTTAGAACAAGTTACAGTATTACAGATGTTTCAAGATCTTAACATGTGGTTTGAATACCATTGTGGTACAATTTGCTATGGATGAATTTTTGTCTTACAAACTGGAAGTTAAATGTTCATCCATTAATCCACCAATGTAATCTTTATTCATTCCCAGAATAACCAAAGATGTAGTTTGCTACACTTTGCACTCAAACATAAGAGAGGTGACAAGGTTTGACATGTGTCAGTCCTTTCCACATGAAGTATGTGAGAAGATTCCCTAGGAAATTGTTAGCTGGGCACTGCATCTATTTGTGAAGTGGATGATAAACTATTGTTCCTCTTGTTTCATGACACTAGGGAGATGAATGTAATTTGCACAGTGCAGTGGTAATACCTAATGTGACATTTTCAAAGGAATCTAATCACGGATTCAAAATATTCACACCCAGGGTCTCTGTGGAGAGGTTGTTTTTTTATTCTTTGAAAAAGTGCTCTTTGAATAGATAAATACATTGTATGCCTTCAGATAGGTAAAAATTACTCATACTTTAAACATATGGTTCATGGAGCACTATTTGTGCAAGGTACTTTGGAAATTTTAGTTCTGATCATCAAAGCCTTATACTTAGGGCTATAGTTAGGGTGGTCATATAATTTATCATGCAACTTTTTGAAAGTAAAGGAGGCACTGTTAATAATCTTACAGAAACAAGAATCTTAAACTGGTACCTTCTTGGGTATACTTGGAGGTACAGTCACCCTAACTGTAGTGGTACATTAATTATTAGGGAGGAAATGGGAATGATTTATTACTAGAAAGTTAGAAAGTCACTGTGGCCTGATGGACAGGGGTGAAATCTTAATTCTAAATTTATGGGGATCCCATTAGAAGGGGATGCTTTATAATATGAATCTCTTCTCTGTGAAACCCAAAAACTTTATTATTATTTCAGGCTGGAATCTATTTGTTAAAGGATTATTGATAGGGTGAGAACTTTCTTCTCACCTTGCCAGCCTTGGCAGCTGCTGTAATATGAAAACTTGTGGCTATTTTCTTCATCAAGCCATTTTATTTCCAGAGGCCTGTATGCTAGACCATTCAAAGAAAAAAAATTCAAGAATTAGTATTGGCATGAAGGCAAACATGCTTTCCAACTATTTCTTTCATTTTCTAATGTTTTTTAATCTACATTAACATGGAAGTATTTGAATTTTTAATGTGATTTAACTCTAAAGAATGCTGCCTAGGAAATAACCTGTTTATAAAAGTAATTATTATCAAGATAGGCAGAGTACATGTATATACCTGACTCAGCTCTATTAATTTGCTTTGAGGCCAACCAAGAGAGTATGCACTTGAAGAAGATAAAAATTTCCTACCCTCAAATCATTTTAGATTGATGAATGAGTCTAATTTTGATGAGACCAAGTGAATAGTTCTTAATTAAGGTACAGAGCAGCCAGTGGGTTTGCTAATGCTTGGTAGGAGAGTATCAGAGAAATGTTATAGGGCAGCATAGTGAATAGTAAGAATCACAGATAGGAGAAGAGGAGTCCCTGAAAATCATGTTGGAGAGTCAGAACTATAAAACTGGTTTGCTGTATAAAAGTTGAGGGAATAAGAATGGAGAAGGACTGGAATATACTAAATAAGATGAAATGCTTACTTCAGGAAAGTAGAGCATGTTGCTAAGGGCAAAGAACAAAAGAGTTAATTTATAGGGTTCCTTTTGGGATGTTTGATAAGATGTTAGTAATTTGTAGTGCAAGTAGCTTCAAAGAAAGTGGTTTCAACTTGAATTCAGACAGCAAAGGACTTTCTACTTATAAGAAAAAAGTGGAACTAAGCTAAATTATTGAACTTCAAACAAGGAATTGTCTTCATAATTATTCTTTCACCTCCCTCTTTCCCAAGCAAAACAAATTATTTCTAGTCCATATTATGAGTTAACACTCATTTAATCATCAGATAGACATTGAATTAACACAGGAGGTTAGGCATGATTTCCCTTCTATGGTCCATCCGTGCCTCTCTTCTATGTTCTTCCTCTCTTTAACATTTCCTTCTCTTATAATCTCTTTTACTTTCTTCTAACTTGTGTGTATTTTCACATATCAACTGACCTTCTACTTGGCTGACTGATTTCTTTTATCAGTCTTATTTCTTTTCTTTCATTTAATTAATATTTATTGAGCATTCACTCTCTCTTGGGTACTAGAGATAAAATGGTGAGCAAAATAGATGTTCTTTTTCCCTTCGTGAACTTACCAGTCTAATGGAAGAGAAAGATAGTAATTAGATAATTACATAAGCAAAGGAAACATTGCAACTGTGATAAGCATTCATCCCAGTCAGGAGTCTGGTGTCATGAACACCTATACGATGATAGTTAGCTTGGTCAGGGAAGCAAGGAGAAGCTTCTCTGAGGTAATGAAAGTTGAGGGGAGATTTGAAGGAAGAGATGACCTCAATGGTTGAAGAAAAGATAAAAGAAGTCTCTCAGAAAGAACTTGGACAAATGTGACTGAGTGTGGAGAATGGAAAGAAAACATGAGGCAGGAACAGAGACAAGTCACAAAGGTAAACAGAGGTAAGTTCATTTAGGTCTCCTGAAATTCCATTAAAATATTTTATTGTACTCTACAATCAGAGGAAAGCCATTGACATTTTATGGATATGTGATGATTTTATCTGTGTCTTGAGAAAAATAATCTCTGTGATGATAATGGGTAGAATAGATTGGAGGGACAAAGCAGACCAATCAGGAGGTTCTTTGAAGCACTCTGAGTTGAGATACGATATTACCTTGGAGCTAGATGGAGTTGGTAAAGCTGGAAAGAAGTGGAAATAGTGAAGATATATTTAGTAGGTAAAATCAAAAGTACTTGATTCTGGATTCCATATGGATAGTGATTGAGATGGAAGAAGTATCAGGGATGCATCCAGGTTTCTCACCTACACAACTACATGAATATGATGGTGTCATTTATTTTGAAAGGGGATGATGGAAGACAAACTCTTTGAGTTGGGGTAATATGTTGTTTTGGGTTAAATATATATTAAATATGATGAGTGCATTAGTCAAGCAAAGGAGTGCTGATGCAAAGTTCCAGGAATCTGTTAGGTTTTATGTAAAGTATCTGTTTTGGGTAGAAGCTTACAGTTACTAGGCCTGAAAGTGTAAGTTATTTCCCTCACCGAAGTCTGTTGCCATGGGTTGGAGCGAGATGGCTGCTGACTTCTGCAAGGGTTCAGGTTTCCTCTTACTCTTAAGGCTCTGTAGTTTCAGCTTCTTCCAATATCAACTGTAGGGTGGGATAAGTCTTGTTCTCTCCCGGGGCTCAATTTTCCCTAGGTTCAGCTGCTCTGCTCACTCCACAAGGCCTGCTGTAGACTATAAAGCTAATGGCTGGTCTCTCTTCCTGGGGCCTCTGCTGTGTCTAATGGAGCTTGCTTTCCTTCTTCAGGTATCTACTTCTCTGTGCATTTACTTCCTGGGGCTCCAGTATCAAAACTCTAATTTTCTCTTCTGCTGTGTCATTTTCTCTGTGAGTCCTTGCCCACCAAGGGGATGGGGATGCAACATACTACTGACATGGCCCAATCAAAGCCTTAATCATCAAGTAAAAGTGAAATCTCTGAATCCAATCCAATCTAATATGTCCAGAGGAATAGACCAATTCACAAGCATAATTCAATATCTATTTTTGGAATTCATAAACATTATCAAACTGCTACAATGAGTTTGAAGTATTTTTGAAAAATCCAGAAAGATATATAAGCATAAAAAGTTAAATGTGGGTTGGGAGTTTAGAGTAAAAATTAATGCCATAGACATAAATTTTTTGTCAGTTTTGTTTAACAATAACTTGAGAACTTCAGGTATTTAACAGCTTAGAAAAGGCTAAAGAATTAGAACAAACTATTGAGAAATTTAACAAGCTGGAAGAGGAGATTGGGCTTGTGAAAGAGATAGAGGAAGGAAACTAGGGGGATGTTGTACATTGAAAATGAATATATATGGAGAGAGAGAGAGAGAGGGAGAGGGAGAGGGAGAGGAAGAGGGAAAGGGAGAGGGAGAGAGGGAGAGGGAGAGGGAGAGGGAGAGGGAGAGGGAGAGAGGGAGAGAGAGAGAGAGAGAGAGAGAGAGAGAGAGAGAGAGAGAGAGAGAGAGAGAATCTAGAGTAAGTGATCAAAGGTTTGCAATCTGCCGAGAGGTCAAGAGAAATGTGAAAAAGTACACTGGATTTAGTGACCTGAAGGTCGTTGGAGACTTTAGCAATGGTTTTGTTTTTCTAAAAATGTTTTCTTGTCAGAGATATCTCCCATCTCCAAAAGAAAATTTTTGTTTATTCATGAAATCTTTTAAATTATTATTTTAAGAAAGAGTGTGTTTTTGTGAGTTTTGTTTCCCTTGTATGTTTGCAAATGGTATCAGCTCATTCTTAAATATCTAAGGAATACAGAAAAGTACTAAGAAGAAAGTAATAACAGCAACAACAAACCACTAAAAATCCCTCCACCAAAAATGATGGTCAAGAAGTGCTATTGGAAGAGGTAGAGGTAGAGGTATGAGTTGTAGGGGGAAAAAAGAGTATAGAAAGTCCCATTTTTTCCTTTCTCTGATTAATTCAGTACATACTATCAAGAATTTAATGTGCTAGAAAATGGCTAGAAACTGAGAATTCATAAATGAGTAAAATGTAACATCTGTCCCCAAGCAACTCACAACCTGGCCAAATGTTTGAAGTTAATCAACCCTATTACTACATTTATTTCTTTTTCATTAATTAATTACTTCTCGCTTTCCTTGAATCTGGCTTCTACCACCAACAAACTGATGAAACTAATATTTTCTAAGTGCACAGCCTCATTGTCATCTGGGAATATGATGATATTGATGACTACATTATTCTAGAAACTTGAAGTAATTATATTTTCATTCTTTTCCTCTTCTATTCCTATCAAAATTTTTTTTCTCTCAGTCCTATATTTTCCCTAACTGCAGGAATTCCACAACATTTAGTCCTTGATCTTTTGCTCATGTCTCAAGGAATACTCTTCCTCAGAGAACACATCCTTTTTTATGCTTTCAGTTATGGTAGTGGAGCGTTAAGAGAAAGCACAAATGCCTATCAATCTTCTTATTCTTTTCTGACTTTAGATCTCCAGAGGTATAGTTTTGTCCCTGAAGTACCAGTGAAATCTGTAGGTATAGAATGGTGACTCAAGTAAATGTTAATTTGCATTTCCTTGATAACTAATGAAATTGAACATCTTTTTAAAAATATATAGATTTACTTGCTCTGCTGTTTTTGGTGCATGAGTTGTCCTGTCCTTTGTAATTTTCTCTCATTAGAACAAAGATGATATCCTAAAGATGACCCTCACCTTTGGAATTAGAAGTACATCCCTGGTATAGGGTGGACTAATGAGAGAGTACATCTGATAACGCATTTCTCACCAGTACTGGAAAGTCTTTAGCCATTATCTATTCAAATATTGCTTGCCTGATGTTTAACTTTCATTGGATCATTACATATCTGTTCTGTGTTTCATCTTCTCTCTTGTTTATTTTCTCATTATCTTTTTGTGCTACCATTGAGATAAAATATACATATTTTTCTAATTCACTAATTTTCTCTACAGCTTTATTTCATTTAGAATTTATCCCATATTTCATTATTTTTATAATTTTAATAATCATATTTCTTTGTTTTTCATGTCTAGGAATTCTAATTGATACTTTTACATGTCTGTTTTCTTAATTCTTTTTATTTCTAAATATTTTGCTTTTTATGTTTTTCTCAAGTATATTGATCTCAAATACACTTATTTTAATGATTTTGATATATTCTTGTTTTTTACATTTCATTTGAAATGCACTTTGTATTGTTTAATTTGACAGATGTCTTTACTAATAAAGTTTATTCTGACATAGTTTAACATATTTATGAGCTCATTTGGAGTGACTATTTTTTTCTCTCTCTACTAATTTTTTTCTTGTCTGGTAGTGGTTTTGGTTATCTCCACCTGGCCAGTGGCTGGCTTATTTAAGGTACTGTCCTGAATGCTTTCAATGCTCCATAGGAGCATTCAGAGTGATTTGGGGTTTCCTGTCTTATACTTAATAGCACCGTCCCCAACCCCAGATTTCATGCAATAAACCTGTTTCTTCTTTTCCTATGCCCATAGGGTCAGACTTGTGGTTACTTCTATGTTGATTCTAGAGTCCTAGATGCTCTTGGCTTTGGTCTCCTTATAAAACTGTTTCATTTCCATTCAATAAGTGTTAACCCCACTCTTTAAATGGGATTATATATTTTTAATGATTCAATAGTGTTATTTATTATTGACATGTTTAAAGTTGAGGCAGAAATTCAGAGCCATCTTGATTTAAAGTCCTTCTAAAAAACAGAAGAATTACATTTTTGTTTATGATTGTTACTATTATTTGGGAATGGCCTTTCCCATCATGAAATCACAGCCATGCCAAAAATAATTTTTATAATTCTTTAATGACTTTATTAAAAATTTAATTCTTTACTCTATGTTGACTGTATCTTGCCTGTAGTTTGTAAATTAACTTATTTTTCCCAAAGTCTTACATATCTTAGAACTAAATTATCACTGATTAGAACAATTACAATGAAAGAATGTTCTAAGTGCCATTCCACTGATCTGCCTAATTATTATATCAGTTCCACATCCTGTTAAATATTGTTTCTTTATAATGTGTTTTTTGTAAAAGTAATTTCATGTGTTTTCTCCCATATCATAATCTACTTTTAAAATTGACTTCTCTCATATATCCTTCCAGATAAAAAGGATTTTTCCCAAGTTGCAAATGAATTAAATTGAAATTACATTTAATTTATAAATTATAAATTGTTTATACTGAATCATCCCATATGAGAAAATAGATGTGTCCTTCTCTTCCGTCCTGCAGTAAAATTCTGTTATTTTAAAAATATTCTTTCATATTCCTATATTTTATGTAATTTTTTGGTGACCAAATATTTTTGGTTATACTATCCTAGGGGTATTATTTTATGAAGTGGAAATGCTTATTATTAAGCAATACAGAAAAGTACTAAAGGGAAAACACAAAAATTAACTTCTCATCTTTCCCTTCTCTCTATTTCCCCTATCTCTCCTTCCTCACTCCAGATTTAGAATGATTTGTCAAAATTGATCACATTTAGACTTTAATTCTGCAAATACAATATCTGTTGTTTTATTTAAGTTCTGTGTTTTAGTGGTTTTTGGTTTCACATTCAACCTTTATACAATGGTTTCTTCTTTCCTGTGTTCCATATTTTGATTCATCTATCTAGCTGGTATCCATTGCCTAGTAGTTTTTCAAAAGGCAACCATGGGTTGTACTTCCCTGAGCTATTTCATCTTTAGAATATCTGTTGATTTATACTCTGAACAACAATTTGACTAGGCAATGGATCAAATTGTCTTCTCAAAACTTGGAAGACTGTTTAATTTTCTTTGGCAATGAAGGCTGCTAGGCCAAAGTATGATGACACTATTATTTTCCCCTTGTAGCTTTTCTCTTTTCTTTCACCTAGATTACCTAATAATGTTTTTTCTTTATCCTTGAATTTGAGTAACAACCTAGGATATGATGCTGTGCTAATTGTTTTGTGTGTGTGTATATTTATACACACACACACACATCTATCTATCTATCTATCTATCTATCTATCTATCTATCTATCTATACACTTATTTTAACTTTCTGTTTGAATGCAAGTTCTTTAAATATTCAGATTTGGCACATTTAGTTCTTTCTTCATTTGGGGGAAATGTCACTATTATACCTCTGAATATGGTGTCTGTTCAAAGTGTTGGGTTCTCTGTGATCTTTATTAAAATTTCTATCTCTCTTTCTCCTCTCTTTCACATAAACACACATTTATACATATGCACATGTTCATGTATATTACATGTGAATGTGTTTCAACAACCTTCTATAAGTATTTTAATATTTGTATTTTTCTTTTTTGTTCATGGTGCTTACGTCATGCATTTTTCCTATGCCTATAAATAGATTTTCAACTGTTTCTCTTCTAGCCCTTCTGTCTCCAATTACTACTTTTGTAATCACATTGTTTCATTCTAATTTTTCATCAAAATCAGCTGCTTTATAATCTCCCTGTTTTTTGAGTACATGTTTTTATTAGACTCTTCTAATAAAAGCTTTTTAGACTTGTTTTTTCTCTTTATTGGAATGCATTTTATAACAGACTGATTTCCTCATTCTTCTCACTATGTATCTTTTCTTTTTTATATACCTTGTGCCATCTTTACATAGCTATCATACCATGTTTTTTTTCTATTTCTGCTTTCTTAATAGGTAGATATACCAAATTGCTTTATTAAAAAAAAGAAGTACATGTGAATTCTATTAGACATCCATCACCACTTGTTTGGGTCATAGGAATACTATTAAAATGTTGTTTGAGGGGGCAGGTTTTGCTTTAAATCTACTTTATATACCCTTTTAGGGCAGGATGAAGGGGTGGACGAAGAATGGATGCTTGCTAGGATTTTTCTTTACCTCATCATCCTTTCATCCATACATACACAAACACTCCACTAATACTTGACCCCTAGGATTTTGTTTTCTTGCTTTTGCTAACACTTTTTAAACTATGGTATAAGGTTGTACCCTTTTTCTTTATTTGTTTCTGCTGGGGTAAATTTTTGCTACTTAAATTTAAATAATTTTATAGCTACTAAAAGGGTTCACTTACCTAGTTTCTTTCTCCTATCTTAACACAGAAGACTATATTTTCTAGATTTCTCTTTTTATATTTAATAATTTATTTTAAGCTTTTAATTTTGTTGTTTTTTTCATTAATTCACTTTACTCTGTGATTATTTTTTTTCCATTTTGATCCAAGGATGATTTAATTCTACTGTTATGTCTCTATTTATCCTTTCAAAAATTTTTTACTAAATAATTTCATATATAATTATATGAATTTGTTCTTTTTACCTCATAGTTGCTCTGTAGTAATGTTTGTTGAAATAAGGTTTTTTTTCCTTAATGTTTTTATTTTTTCTTTGATAGAATTCTACAAGTATTTAAATACTAGTATGTACTTCTAATTTTATCACATTACAGTTAGAGAATGTGGTATATTAACCTCTGTTTCTTAATTTTGAAATTCAGGTATAGCATAACTTTGGATACATTTGAGCAAAACAATGAAAATCACAAATAACCCTTAAAGCAATGGAAAGGGAGTTATGACAATAAAACTTAGATATATTAAAGAGATTATAAGAAGCTTTTATAAAGAACTCAATGCTGATGAATAGACAATATAATTTTTGTGGGTACATACCTAGAAAAATGCAATTTACACAAACTAACATAAGAAATATAGAAATTATGAAGAATAGTCTTACATATATTAAACAAATTGAATCTGTTATTAAAAGCCTTCCCCAAAGTGGAAAAAACCAGGTTCATAAGGCCCACAGATGAATTATACCATAATTTTAAGGAAGACATAATGTCAAGTTTACCTAAACTCTTGCAGAGAAAAATATAGAGGGCAATACTTCCCAACACATTTTATGGGTCAGTGCAAATACAATATAAAACCTGACTGCAAAACTTGCAAACAATATGCTAGCAAATCAAATCTACGTATGTGTTTGTATATGTGATAATACCTCCTGAGCAGGTTCCAGAAATGCAAAATTTTTTTAACATTTGGAAATTCAGTGTAATTCCACATTAAAAGAGTACAGAAGAAAAAATCATACGGTCATCTCAATAGATGCATAGAAAACCCTTAATAAGTCTTAATACTCATTAAGGATAAAAACTTTCAAATTAGATTTGGAAGGAATTTTTCATTCTTATACATGTTATACGTGTTATCTACATAAACCTAAAACAAGTCCTATTTAACAGTTAATATTGAAATCTTTCCCTGTGATATTTGGGATAAAACAAGGACTTCTGTTCTTTCCCACTTCAATTCAACATTTCTTTGGGGGTTCACACTTAAAGTTTCTCAGCCTCAGTACTGGCTAGGAGTAGATAATTCTTTGTGGTGAGAAGCTGTCCCAGGCATTGCAGGATGTTTAGTAGCATCCTTGGTCTCTACCAACTAGATGCCAGCAGCACTACCCCACTTTGTGACAACCAAAAGTGTCCGTAGACATTGCCAATTGTCTCCCAAGTATAAAATACTCCCAAGTTAAGAACCACTGTTCTAAAGAATGCAATTAAACAAGAAAAAAAAAAAGGTATATGAATTGGAAAAGAAGTAATTAAATTTCATTATCTGCTAATGGTGTATTATTTGTGCATGTAGTAAATAAAAAAAATCTATATATAAGTATTGGAATTAATAAGTGAGTCTAGGAAGGTTGCTGCATGCATTTTTATCTTCAAGATAAAAATTTTATAATACTCCACTCCAACAAATACCTAAAATAAAATTGTATATGTTACCACGTATAATAATCTCAAAAATAGAGGTAGAAATAAATCTGTTAAATTGATATCAGTCCTCTGAGAATAATAAAGTAGGTTTGAGAGAAACTTTAAAAGACCCAAATAAATGGGCAGCTATATCATGTTCATGGAATAAAAGATTCAGTGTTTATAAATTATCAGTTCTCTTTGAACAGATTGTTAGAGTCAATGAAATCCCAATTGAAACCTCAGCAATTGTGTGTGTGTGTGTATGTATGTGTTTAACTTGACATTCTGAATGTAAAATTGATAAAAATACAAATGAGCCAAAAAAAGATAAGGCCCTTGTAAAAGAAGGACAAAGGGAGGGAGAGTATTTATACACCTACAAAACTTATAAAGTTATGAGAATTAAGATAGAAGGTATTGGTTTAAGAACAGATCAATTTATCAGTGGAACAGAATAGACAGCCCCAAAATAGGCCCACACATTTATGGACACTGGATTTATCATAAACTTTGCATTTAAGAGTAATGAGGAAAAGACAATCTTTTCAATAAATGGTACAGAATCTGTTGAATTTATATTTTTGGAAAAAAAATGAAACTTGGCTCTACCTTACATGACATACAAAATCAATTTCTGATGTACTGTAGATCTAAATCTACAAGTAAGATTTCTTTAAGAAAATACAGGACAATATTCTTATGACTTGGGTAGACATAGATTGCTGCTATATCAGAACCCAGACAGAAAAGCACTAACCTTAAAGGAACTGATTGTTTAGTTAGACTCTATCAGAAAGTTAAGAATGTCTCTATCACAAGAGAAAAAGTCACCCTGCAGAATGAGAAAAGATATTTGCAATATGCACAAATAACAGAGGGCATGTTTATAGATTATATTAAAAATACCAAAAATCAGCAATGAAAAGGCAGATACCCTATAGAAAAATAGATACAAAGCATTAGCAGTTTCTTGATAGAATAAACACATGAAAAGTTACACAATTTTATTAGTTGTCAAAGAACTACAATTTTAAAACCAAGTGAGATACTGCAGTGCACCCACCTTAATGGCTCAAACTAAAAACACATAATATTAAGAGTTAGCAAGAATGGGAACAATGGAAATTATCGTACACTAAGGCATATGAGAATTTAGATTGGTACATCCATGTAGATATTTGACAATATCTACTAAAGTTGGATATACACATGTGGTATGATCCAGAAATTTTACTTCTAGGCATATATCCTGCAGAAATGCATGCATGTGTGCACTTGAAGGTAAGTAAGATAATATTCTTAGCTGGATTAATTATAATAGCCAAAAATATTGAAATAACCCAAATATCCATCAACAATAAAGTGGATGTATAAATTTTGGAGTCATTCAAATGTTTTAATGTATACAGAAATAAAAGGATAAATTACAGCTATGAAAATCTGCAACAACATTATATAAGGTGGAATAAAAGAAACTAGATTTTAAAAACTAGTGTATTATATGACTTTATTAATATAAAGTTGGAAAACAGGCAAAATAAATCAACGATATAAGAATTCATGATAGATCTTTTTGGGGAGGAAGGAGAAAGTAGTAATTACAAGGCTGCATGAGGCAAGCTTCTGAGGTGCTGAGAAGCTTCTAGTTTTTGGTCTGGTAATGGTTATATATGTGTCTGCTTTGGGATAAATGATTAACTTTACATTCCTTTTATGCAGTTTTCATTATGAACATTATAGGTCAATAAAAAGTCGTCTGTGTGTTTTAAATAAGTATTTTCCCAGATTTTAGAGTAACTGTGTTAATTTGCAATTATTAAAATCAAATATCAAAGTGGTATTTTCTAAATCTTGCAAATCCTTCATCACTTTTCCTACCTTAACTTGTTTAAGACAGAGAATTTATTAAACCACCTTACTCTTATTCTAATTCTGATCTTTAGTCCATGTTCTCTACTCCTGATAGCATTATGCATTTCAGCGCAATATTATTGGATATATTCAAGTTCATGATTGTCTAATTTCTATGCTTGTTTCATAGTATTTTGTCCAAGAGCAATTCCGGTTCTCCTGTAGTTTGCATTTACCACATACTTTCAATTTAGTTTGGTTTGTGTATGTTATTTTCTTATATCCTCTTTCTCCCCCTTAATTATACTTCCTTTTGTTTTTATACTTTCTAATGTTTTGGAAGTTCGATGTCTTTTTTAAGTTCTATAAGTGGTTGCTTATTACATTCTGTAATGCCCACTTTTGTAATAGTTGAGTTCAATTTTGAAATATCTTTTGCCTTCTTGTCTGTTTTCTTATGGGTTCTTCTCAAAACCTGATTTCTATCTAGAAAATTTAACTTGGCTTCAGTGTTTACCAATGTACCTTGTATCATGAATTCTTCGTTTTTGAACTAAAGTTTGCTTTATGTCTTGTTAGGTTAGAGTCCATTTTTCAAGTAATTTTTAAAAAGAAATATACATGAAAAGTCTATTTTCTGAAAGTTATTTTACATTGTGTTAATATTTGTGGTATTTACATTTTCTCGTTATGAATTCTTGAGTGAATCAAGTCTATGCAGGTTTAGCATTTGAATCAGGTAGGATTTATGGGTTGTACTTGTCTGGTTTGTCGACTTGGGTGGCTGCTAAACCTTTTTGATGAAGAGGTGGAAGAGAGTGGGACCGGCACAGCTCTTGTCTACTGCCAGCTTGCACTGCCATAGCGATCAGCTCCGATCAACAGTGAAACTTCCTCTCTTCCTTCCACTGCTGGCCTCCAGACGTCCTCACAGGAAACGATGCCGGACTCGCAGTCCATGTCTTCCCTAAATTTAACTTTTCCAGGTCTCATACTTCCAGAGACTGAGATGATGAATAGAGATGGGCTTAAATACGGATCTATACTTCTCTCAGATTTCGACGTTAGGCTTTCCATCCATCTTCGCATAACATAAAAAGTAGCACAACATTAAAGATGTACCTCTTACTTTCTTTTATGAATTCTCACGTTTTCATGTGTTTTTTGAGACTTTTTGTTTGTTTTTATTTTTCACAGAAAGTTAGGAGATGCTGTTTTGTACCCTTGACACAATTTAAAACAGATTCCAAGTCTATTTTAAAAGAAAATTCAGATTCAATCTTAGAAAAATAAAGTGATGCCAAAGATAAGAATATTAGGAAGCAAAAAAAGGAGAGAGATATAGAGAAGTAAATTTGGTATGGGGCAGATGTGTGTGTTACAAACTATTTTTTGGCATTTAGCAGAAAATGAGGAGCAATGAAAGGTCTCAAACTCCTGAGTCAATAATAATTAAATACAAACTGGTAATGGTGGGACCAGATTTCAAGAATTTGATCTGAGAAAATCTTTAGATAGGACAAGAAAATAAATATTTAGGCAAAATAGGAAACTAATGAACAATCAAGTAATTTTCATCAGATTTTTGATTTATATTTGATACACTTGCTCTCAACAAGGACAGAAACAAAATCCTATTATCTGGCCATGGTGTGGTAACTACTTACAGGCATTATTTAATTTAATTTCTACAGCAACAGTATAAAATGTGTAATGATTTTTTCATTCTACTGAGGAATGAAGTGAGGAACATACAGTTTAAATAATTTGTGCAAGGTCACAGATCTGTCTTCATCTCCTGCCTGTGATGACACTCTGGATCAACAGACCCTGTGCTCTTTTGTAGTCTGACTCTTTCTGCTTGGTTAAGCTACTTTATTTATATACATATTCGTTAGTAAATATTAAGTGAGGTTAGAAAATGTATATATTATTTAAATTAAAATGTAACCTGTGTTTGATGGGATTGTGGCATACATGTATGTTTTCCAGCTCACGTGCATAAGGTACATAAAATTGCTAGGTCTCTCCTGTTTATTCTAGAGCCACTAATGACCTATTGTCAGCCCACCTCGGTGAGGGCATGTGAAACTAATGCGAAACTAAAAACTAACTCTTGAACTTGCTCAGTAACTTCAAAATTGTTTTTGAGAGAAAATGTCAAAGAAATAAGGAGGACGTTTAATTAAATCTCAAAAAGGTAGATGCATTTCACAAAGGTAATTAATTGTGTAATGATTGGATGACTTTTCTCTCTCTCCTCTTCCTCTTCTTCCTTTTTTCTATATGGCCTAAGTTATTTTTAGATGGCTTAAAAAGTGAACATTTGAATTTCATTATTAATAACTCAGGAACTACTAAGTAGATAATTTCAGTTACAGAATGATAGGTTATAATGTAGATAGTACCTTCGTAAGAATATCTACTAAGTTTTAGTTTCATATACAATTGATCTGAGTAATCATATTAAATACATTGCCATGAGCTTGATAGTATTGCCTAATTATTAACCTTGATGTACAGGGAATTTATGTTATCTTAAGAATTTGAGTTAGATAATGACACTTGGCATGCATCTAGAATATCTTGGCTTGCCAAAAAGTGTGATGTTAACATCCATATAATGAATTATAATAAACTGGTTATGTCTAAATACCCATATTTCTCCTTGAAATTCTCTAAAGCTACCATAAAAGCAAGGCCATTAGGAATAAATTGAAAACCTTGGGAGAGTGAAGATCAAACCCTTTTGCACTGCAATTTTTCACTTCCATAGATTTGAGACAGAATGTGGGCCTTCTATCTAAAGTATCCAGGTCACAATTGGCCAAGTAATGTTCAATATTTTGTGTCTCCCAGAGACAGTCTTACATGGGGATAAAGTTCCTTTACCTTGGCAACAATGACTACATTGTTAGGGATGCATTTTTCTGGAATCATGGATGGAGGTTTTATACTTATTTAGCTCCATTTTGCGCTTAGTAATAACAGCCTCTACTTTTGTCCCAAAAGAGTCCAGTTAGCCTAAATGAAAAACATTTTTCCCCTTGAACTATCTGTAGAAAGCTTTTCCTCTGCACATTCTTTTCTTCTCATCTTTCTACTTGACTACACTGTGGAAAATGACATACAGGTATAGATAATACATGGAATGTCTCAGAGATGTCTTGCTTTTCTATAACCGTAGTTTAGAAAATGTTTTCTAAAATCTCATAGTCAAACTGGAAAGTCAAATGTTAGGCAGAAGTGTGTTCTCTTGTACAGGTGGTCATGCTTCCCTCTCTCATCAGATGGACCCTTTTTAAAAAGGTGTGGAGATAGAAAGGAATAGGGAAGAAATCAGTGCATTGTCCCACCAGCAGCTGGTGTTTATATCACCCTGGACCAAGGGTGCATTTAAAGTTTTATTTATTTTTTTCAGTCAGTTCACAAAGGAAGGAAACAGTATGCAGTTAGTAACCTGGGATCTGTAGGGGGAACCTGGGCACAGGTGAGGTTCATTATCACTTTGCTACTGCTATTGTGTTTTGGAAGCAAACATAGGTAGCTGCAAACAAGAGTAATCTATGCTCCGTTCCCCAGCAGGACCTAAGCTCGTACAGGCTGTCTGATCAGCACTCCATTCCAAGGGGAAGAAATCACAGAAATGAAGTGGCAAGACTCCATTTGCTTTTCTGGTATGTTCTTTCCTCTAAATTTCTCAGGTGTAATCCTTTAGCATGAAAGCCCAGTGGAGAAACTAACTTTACCTCATGATATGGCTAATTCAAGAGAAACTCAAAGGCTTGATCACTGTCATCTATTTTGGGCTCTCTGATTTAGCAGACAGATGAAGTGCACTTATAGCCGGCAGATGTGGAAATCCATATATAGCCAGACAACTCTCTAGTGGCTACTGATGCAAAATAATATGAGTTGTTTCAGCAAAGGTCAGTTGAAATTTGCATTTGAATTTTTCTTCCTGGGGTGCTTTTAATGATAGGATCAGGTCCTCAGGCTCTTGTAGTAAAATGTGCCCTCCAAATTCATCAGTTATGTTAAGGTAAGATCTGGGTTGAGGAAATGCTAAAGAAAAAAAGTACTCTGAATATTGGCAACTCGATTATCAAAATTAGAGTTCATTAAAGGTAAAATGTTTCTTCTGTAAATTTCATCTCCTGTACAAGATAATACAAAATATGATGCTCAGTGGGGAGACTATTTTATCCACTCGATTCTTTTTATGGCTTACGATTCTGAATACAAAATTGTGATTATCTGCCTGATTCATTCTTTTTAAAGAACGCATCATCATTATTTTTATTTATATAAAGTTAGATTGCTTTCATAAACTAATCCTAACTCTCTGCACTGTGTAGTATTTGAGACTCCTAATTTAATTCACATTTTTCACTTTTTATTGCCCAAGAAAATAAAACAAAATTCCAAGATTATTAAAAGACAATTTAGATCTATATACTATTCCATTATCAATCCAATTTAATAATGTTTTAATTAGTCATTTCAATAGCATTAAAGAAGTACTGAATGAATAAAAAATAAAGGAGTACAATCAATATCGTAACTTAGTTTGAGTCAATTTGCTCTGCTTGTAGGGGGTCCTCATTGTGCAACATCCTGAGATTTGGTACAATAAAGAATATATGGGTTCTTTATTTCTATATACAGGAAATATATCTGTTTGAAGGCCATAATTTAAACACAAGGCAGGATACTTCAGTAAAACTGATGAGCTGGGGCTCTGGGTCACTGCCAGGTATGATACATAAAAGCAGGGACTCTCAGGGCAGGAAGTTTGGTTGTTAATTTTTTCCTCTATGTATCAGTGCAGGTTACTTTTGTATCCTTACAGCAACCATCTCAATGCTGAGCACATAACCAACATTCAATGGATATTTTATCACTGAATTAGTAAACATTTAAAACAAAAACTGTACTGTCAGGAAAGAATGATAAAGCTGCTTTCAAAAAGCTAAATAGGTAGTTAGGAATAAATATAGGTGTCTGCATACATATATTTTGCTGAAAAGTGTGGTATTATTTACTCAAGTATACTACATATATTTATATATATGAGTGACTTTTATAAAAAAATATATACAGTTATAATAAATATCAGAGGTTAATTCAAGTAGAAAACCTAACTCTAACTTTCTGCTTCTGAGAGGCACTGTATCATAATTCTCACTGTCCTCAGAAATTTCTGGAAAAAGAGATTCCTTTTTCTTGCCAAGAAAGCATATTTCTGTTAGAGTTGAGATGTCATTCTACTTTTTAAATCTGCATTCCATCTGCTGCACTCTTAGCCTTTTTCTCCTTGTCTTGTCAGTGCAATCAGAATAGTCCTCACTCATAATTACTCATGACTATGATAACATTAGATGATTCCAGCAGTGTCCTCAGATAGATGATATCAAGCTCTGAAACAACTGTTATATTTAACAAATTTCCTTTTCTTGCTTGTTAAATAGATTTTTATGAAGGCTGATTTTTAAGTGATATGATTTGTAAAATATGATATAACTTAACAATAGGTAAGAATTTTGATACAGAAAACTTAGGTATACTTGCCATTGTAAGAGTGATCACATTTATTTTCTGGAAAATAAAATCATGCTATACACCTATATAGTAAGTTTCTTATTCTCAATTATTGGATATAAGAGAAAACCAAATTTTTCTTTCTCAAAATTTATTCTGTACTAGCATTTAGTGTTTACTGTTTGTGAGTGAGCATTACTTCTACTGTGTGAGGTGTGCTGTAGAACACAAACAATATAACAGGAAAAATAGGGATGTGGGCACTGATCTTACTTTTATCAGGTGCAATTCATTCTTTGTTTAATATTAAGTGCAAAATTATTTCTACAAGGGCTTTTTTTCTATTAGATGAAAAACTCTTGAAAAAAGAGAATTTGTTTACAATTAATCTTTGAATGTATGTTCTGTATCATCTACCACCATGCACATTCAGGTTCTGAAACAGTACTTATGAGATGAATAAACCAGAGTGAGTACTTTTGCTAGACTTACAATGACTATAAGGAAAAGAAGCTCACTCAAGATAGCTCAAGTTTGTGATAATTTATTATAAAGATAAATATGACAGTAAAAGGGAAACTAATTAAAGTAAAGGGAAGCTAATGGAAAATATATTAGGATATGGTCTTAGAGATACTGGAAGTAGATGTAAGTTCTAGGTCTAAGACAGTTCTAGCAATTACAGCAGCACATGAATTTTCATCTAATGCCTTATGATGATGGCTTCATAATGACTTTCCAAAGTGTCTGTATCTCTCAGTTTTTCTTTCTACTCTGAATCCCTTGCAAGTTATTTTCAAGCATATTCCATTCTCAACTCAAGAATCTTTTTTTCTTGGAAGGTAGGTCCCACAATCTTGTGCACTGAGAATAAGATGTGTTTTATAAATCTTTCATTGTTCTGGCTTTTACATAATTTTTCTTGATTTTCACTCACCTTCTCTATATGCATACTTTTGCATTTTAGATTGTATAGCTAAAGATTTGATCTTCTTTATTTCTTGATTCCAGAATAATGATTGGTTGGTTCAGTTCAATTAGTCAGACCACTCCATAGATCATTAGCTAACCTATGATATGTTTGTTTTGCTATCAAGTGTCCTCTGTACGGAAGAAAGGAGAAGGGATTTATGATCTACATGAAATGGGCCCTTTAGCAGACACTGCTAGTGGAGAACTCGTCCACAAACGGAACTTTAAGTATGGCAAATATCTTAATGGTTTGTCAAGTACAATACTTCCTATGAAATGTTACGTGAGGATAAAACGATCTCAACCAACTTTTTAAATATCATGTAACTGAGTTTCTAATCACAGAATGTTTACATTTTCCAAATGTTAAATGAGTCTTTAATCCCTACAAAGAAGTGTATTTTAAAAGGTACATTAAATCACAGTATGATAACACTTCACACACATGGAGGTCTATTATTTGATAAAACAGAAACTAACTAGTATTGGTAAAGATGTGGGAAAATTGCAGTGCTTATACATTGTTGATGGGACTGTAAAATGGTACAGCCATTGTGAAAGTCAGTTTGGCAGTTCCTCAGAAAGTTGAACATAAAATTACCACCTGATCTGGCAACCCTCTTGTTGGTATATCCTCAAAAGAACTGAAAGCATATACTTTAACAACAATGTTCATAGCAGAATTATTCACAATTGACAAAAGGTGGAAGTAGCCCATGTTCATCAACAGACGAATGGATAAACAAAATGTGGAACATTATTGAGCTGTAAGAAGGAATGAGGTTCTGATGAATGAAATTAGCCAGAGACTAAAAAGACAGATATTGTATGATCTTGCTTAAATGAAAGCCCTAGAATAAGCAAATTCATAGAGATAGGTAATAGATTTCAGAATATTAGGGACCACGGGGTGAGGAGAAGAGGGAATTATTGTTTCATGGTACAGGGTTTCTGTGTGATGTGGTAAACAGTTGAGGTAATATTTGTTGGTGTTGGCAGCATAATACTGTGAATGTAATTAATACCACTGAATTATATACTTAGAAGTGGTTAAAAAGGGAAAGCCTGAGTTGTATATATGTTACTACAAGGAAGTTTTAAAATGTTACTTTAATTCTTACAAGCTATTAGTGTATTATTTTTAGTGTTTGCTCTTATATAAATAATTCATATTCATTACTTCTTTTAATTGTTGAGTATTTAAAGAATTTCAATGTAATATTAGAGTATGTAAGCAAAAATATAAAGATATAAAGAACAGTGACATGTATGATATATTGGGTGTGTGTATATATAGAGAGGGGGAGAGAGTGAGAGATCAAAAGAGAATAATAAATAGTCCACAGTAGAAGTCTAGACTATAAACAGATATATATATGGCTTAACAACTTACCAACGGAGATATAGGATGGGAACTTATGAAGAATATATTTCATAAAATAAGGCTTTCTGGGAGGTTAATAAGATGCAGAAAGTAGCCTGAAATAAGGAAGGTGAAAGGCACTGAGGAGAAAAAGAGGATTTATAGTCATATCAGTAGAAAAAAAGAGAAAACAGACTCATTTATAAATAGGGCAGAGAGATGGAATTAAAGAAATCCATGATAACTCTAAATAACTGAGATACTTTTACTTTAACAAAGAAATGAAGAAAAGTAATATAGACAATTAGAATGCAATAGAAATCTTGAACAAGTAGATACTTACACAGTCAGCTAACACAGAATTGAGAAACTTAGCTGAGTCAGGTAAGACACATTGAAATGTGCTATTTTTGCCTGGGTTTCAGGACAGCAATGGAGACTTCACATGGGTAACCCCTTAATGCTCAATACATTCCTTTGATTAGATACAGTTATTCTTAATTACCAAGAGTGAAAAAAGACAAAATTGGAACTACAGAAATTTCTTTGAAGGGAAAGAATTTTGAGCCATTAGTCACAGAAAAACATGTGGTGCAATTATATAAGGTCCTAACTAGTTCCCTTTTTTTAATATACAAAAGACTAGACATAAAATGTGCATTTTAATAAATTAGTATAAAAAGGCTTTTGCGGTGATACAAATCTATAATCAAGAATAGAATACATGGAAGGGCCTAGTAAAATATGAAGCACTTGAAATTATTTGAGTGTTAAACCTAAAAAGGTTATATCTGAAGCTGAATAGAACTTTTTTTTCTATTACACAGATTTGTTTAGTAATCCAGGTTATTATAACATATATCATTAACCCTATGTTGGAAATAATTTGACATTATCTGACACACTGGCTCCTTGCATAAGTCAAAAAACTTAAGCTTCAGGTTCTTTATCTATAAATTGTTGTTGGAAGGATCAACATTAATACAGCAAATGATACATACATAATGGCCATCATTATTACTAATCCTGGCTTCTATTTAGCATTTTCCTAATGAAGTAGCAAATCTCTGCCTTGAATATGTTTATATTTCTGAATACAGATTTTTGAAAACCTCATTTTCCCCCAAATAACTGTTGCTTTAATCATGTTTTGCATATTTACTTTATCTTTAGTTATGTTGTTTTGTTTTACTCATCTTTAACCAAGTATTTTTTAAAAGCCTGATTTGGTCACAGTGCTTCCTCTGTAAATACATGTGCTACAGATTGTACAGAATGATTTTTACTACAACAAAAGAAGCCATTGAGAAATGAAGTCCATTTACTTCTAGATTGTGCATAACTATCTAGATTAGTGATAACTAATAAGTGGCAACAAATGTTTAGATATGATACCTCTGTGAATATAGTCAAATTGAAACCACTAATACCTTTTGTTATATTGATTAGTAAACACTAGCAATATCAAATATGCCTTTGTTGCATAATGATAAAACAGTGCCCTTTTAGTTCTATGTACTTTTTAAACATTTTGATTGGATGGAAAAACAATTTGTAATGTTTAGCATTTTAACTTCTTAAACTATTGTTATAATCATTGGACCCTCCATTATTAACTGAATTTATTCTACATCTAATCTAAAGTCCTATAACTATATTGGAAACTATAGGAAATCTATTAGTTCATACAAAGAAATTATCCATGGCTCATGGATAAATCAGGTGTTTCACATCTGGAGATCAATACAGGAAGAGAAGATGGTAGCCAAGAAGAGCTGTGAACCCTTAACTATCTGTTGTCCTCTGTTCTTAATTTTTAAGTGGGGTTGCAAGATAAATGTAGAGCAGTGCTTCATGGATGTGGTCCCCAGATGAGCAGTATCAGAATCACCTGGAAATTGATTAGAAACAAAATTTCTCCAGTCCAGTCTCAGAACTACTGAGAGTACCAAGCAATCTGTGTCTTAATAAGCCTCCTAGGTGATTTTAGTGTACATTAAAGTTTAAGAACAACTGTATTAGAGCTTTTAAAAGTATGGTATGTAGGTGGGATTATAAAATTTTAAATTAGAATCCTGGCAGTCATTTGTATGTATATCGTTTTGACATTCAATAAAAAATGGAGATCAACTTGAAAAACATATAAATGAATAATTTGAGTGGTGATAATTTATAACTGCTAATCCCTGATAATGTCTCTGGGACTTACATTATTCTATTTATTTTTCACAACTAGAAGATACTATATAGACATATGCTAATTTTAGATTATTTAAACTATATATGCAGTAGTATCTCAGTACTCATTGTTAATTGGTTCTGGGAGGCATGATGAGCACCAAAAATAATGAGTATCAAACAAATTTTTCCCATAATGCATAATGTAAATAAATTTAATGTGTTCCTAAACCAAAGACAATGCACATTTTTATGGTAATATATAGAAAGATAGGGTTGTATATCATTACTTTACATGAGAAATAAACCTAAACATTGATAAATACTTAGATTAAATACAATAAAAACTTCAGTTTACCTGTACTGAGAAGAGTCTTTGGCCTAATGGGATGGTGGGAGGAGAGTGGTGAGGAGGAGAGCTTACATGAGTGTTGCTTGGAAGGAGAGTCCCCCTCCAATAGAACATTGGGCACTTGCACTTCAGGTGTTTTTTCTCTTTTCTGCCTTTTTTCAACTTGCGCCACAGGCTCTGACACACTCCTTGTCACTTTCACTCAAAACTTATCCAATGAAGACTGCTTCTGTCTTCTTTTCAGAATTCCTTGAAAGTGTAAAATTGTTTGGTCATTCAATAAGTTCACATTTCCTGAGCTTTGTCTGGATGGTACTTCACAAAGTTTTGAACTTCTGCCCATTTTGCACACATTTCTTTTATCAAGAAATTTGGGACATCCTCCCTTATCTGTTCCTCACCTGAAAAAAATCTCTTCAGCCATGATTTGTTGCTCTTTCTGTAGTTCCTGCAGCTCCTCAGTGCTGAGCACTTCACGATGTTCCTCAACATCAGCAGAATCGAACTCCAGACCCACGGATTGGCCCAAAGATAGAATATCCTGTACAACTGTGCCCTCTGTACCTGCAGGCTTGGGGTCAGCCTCAGGCCCTTCAAAGTCTTTCTGAGTCACAGCTTCTGGCCACAAATTCTGGTCTGGCAATGCCTTCTCCTCTTTTGTGATGTAAATTCTACTCAGCAATGTCTTCCAAAAAACTCCAGTCCCATCACAGTTAAAAACTTGGTGGGGAATAAAACCCTCAGCCTCTATGTAGTCTTGAAATTAACTGACAAATTCATCAGCAGCCTTTTTATTAGCACTTGCTGCCTCACCATGCCTCCCAACACTATGGATGCTGGTCCTCTTTTTAAAATTATCAAACCAGCTGTGTCTAGCCTTAAAAATTTCAACACTGTCATCAATTGGTTCCGGTTTGTTTTTCAAAAGATCGGCTTGCAACACTTTTGCTTTTTCACATCATGGCATTTTGATACACTGTCTCCCGCTAACTGCTTCTCGTTTACCCAAATTAATAACAGCTTTTCAATTTCCTTGAGTGTTGGGAATGCTGCTTTGTTACTGCTTTAACTCTTTTTACAACATCTGCCTTTTTTTTTACCACTTCTTTATTCTTAATGAATGATGATAGAGACCGTTGTTCCTGACATACCATATGCCCTAGCAAGATCAATAACGTGAATGCTGCTCTCGTATTTACCTATTTCTTTCTTTTTTTTTTTTTTTCTCTATGATGGTGCACGCTAATTCTCTTTTTTGCTCAGCACTATCATTGCTCATTTTGTTAGGACGCATGAGGAGAAAAATGCAAAAAATTCACAAAATGACTACAGAAACTAAGATAAGACCACAATGGAATGTGCACAGGGCAAGAGCTACCACATGACTAACATGTGACCCTTTGTTTTGGCTGGAAAACATAACAAATCATGAGACTACCAACACCTACAAGTTCTAGCTTACATGTAGAGTACCGAACCGTACAAAATCTTCACATCAAATTGCATCGAGTATCAAGTTTGATGTGTTTCAAAGTAATTGAGTGCAAAAGAATGCCTATATATTCCTTAACTTTGAACAGAGCTGGACTAAATTTTAAATATTCAAAATTTAAATTCAGAGTTAATTTATTTCTTAGTGGTATAAATAAGCACATAAACAAAATGACACTACTAGCACAAGTGATATAGCAGGTTCATTGATTTATTCATTCAATTCCTCAACAAGAATTTGAGAATCTATTATATGTTAGGCCAAGTCTATATATAAATAAAATAAGCAATCTTCATTCACCATTTGGAGTTAAAATTTACCACATATCAATTGGTCAAAATGTTCAAATTTTCCATTAGTTTAATAACATTTTAGTTCTAATCTACTTTGTATCAAGCACTGCTCAGATCAGTGTTTAGACTGGTTAGAAAAAAATTACCTTGAAAGAACTATATTTGAATGCCAAATATACATGAATATAGTAAAACTGGATGACTGTGGAAAAGTCAATCTTCTCAGCCTAATCCATTTCATTTGCATAATGGTAGAGATAACTGCTCTGAATTTATCCCACAAAATTATTTGAAGAGCAAACTAGATATCATGCATATAAATTTAATGTAATTGCTATAAAGTATCCTATGTTTCTTGTTTGTTTGTTTTTGTAACAAGTCACTGTTTGTACATAAAGGATTGCACCCATTGAAATTATGGCTTTAATATTCAGAAGCTTTATGACCTTGGGTAAATTTCTTTACCTTGTACTAAAATAATTATAATAGACCACATAGAAATTTTTATAAAATACTAAATGGTATAACAAATGGGCTGTCTACTACATTACATTTATTGAACACATTTTTTTTTAAATGAAACTACTTTAAAACACTTATCAACTAAGAGAGCATTTAAGCTGAACTTAAAGACCTAGAACCCTGTGAATGTGAACACTATATCTCTTTATATGGTTTCATTTAAACCTCTACTACTGATGCCATGACACATTTTAGAACATGCATATTTGATGGTTTAGAAGGAAGAAAAATAATGATACTGAGCTACTTCCTTAACTCTTTCTGATGAAAATATCTGAGATGAAACTTTTTGAACTTTATGGTATTTTGGGTTTCAGATTAATTGACATTTGAAATCATTGATAAACACAACCCAAATTTTAATCATTGCTATTAAATAAAACCTTTAGCATAGAGCCATTTGATTTATTTTACCTGTATGTCTCAGAGACGTCAGTAGTTTACTACTGAAGGAGGTGAGGTAGTCAGAGTTTCTTACAAGTATGGGTCATGTAACAAGGCTGAAATATGGGGCAGATAGCATAACAATAAGTAAAAGTATTATATTTAGAAATAGGTTTTTGCACTAGCAATATAAACCTAATTGAATGTTAATATTACTCTCTAGAAGCAAGGAGCATGAAGAATCACTCAGACAAGGGTTATGCTACGTCCCTTCTGGAGCTGTGGGCGGGAAGGGTTTGAGCAGCTGTAGCCAGAGGGAGAGAATCATCTCTCCTGTGCAGCTGCCTTTGGAGGCTCAGTGACCTGGAGAGCTCGTGCACCACATGAGGTGCAGTTTGCCTGATGAGGAGCATTTCATATCTGTGCACTGACAGGGCCCAAAGCTCTGCTTAAGCTTTACTATCAGGCATCCCTGGATTACCAAGGAAGTGATTACACCCTGTCTCATAGAGCTCAATTATTCACCAAGGTTAACAGGATAGCCCTTTGATGAATGACACATCTGGAAGGGAAGCAGTAGGAACCACACACCTGCAGTTTAAATCGCAGAAGGTTTACTCTGTTTCCTTTTTTATATTTTGTATTTCAGTGAAGTTAATAGGTTAATTTTTTACCCTTGATAAATTTGTCTGTGCATGTCTGTCCAGTTTCACAGTCTTTTACAAACCAGGCTTGTTTTATTTATTCATTTATTTATTTATTTATTCATTTAACTATTTCTCTATTCATTTAGTTTTTCAGACATTCCTACAAATTTTTACCTCCTATTTTTGAGTCACTTTCCATAATGTACTATCTTATTATAGCCCAATGAAAGTGACTGCAGGTGGACTGACCTCCAGCTGAAATGGATTTGCAGAGCACTGGCCATCAGCAGAATTCAGTGTATTTGGGTGAATTGCATTCACTCTGAAAGAAGTTTTAAATGGATCATGTGTGCTGGGTATACTGGTTGTTGCAAATGTAGAAAGAATGGACACACAAACCATTAGAAGTTGATGTTGTGCTTAACATCCCCACAATGATCAGGGGGTTTGAAATATAAATGTAGAGGGAAGCATTCATATCTTCCATGCAAGCTGGTCAGCTTTGGGTAGGTGGAAATAAAACAGCAGCAGTAAAAAACCATCCAAAAATTAAAAAAAAATAAACATAAAAGGTAAGCCAGTGGGTGCCATTTTGAGGATTACAATTTGGAACTTGCTATCAAAAGTTTCAAGGGTAAATAACTTTGACCCGAAATTACACTTAGTCTTTTATCCTTCTGAAACACCTGCATAAGTTTCAAAAAATAAAAACCAGCAAACAAACAAACAAAATCCCTATAATATTAATTGTAGAAGTGTTTTGCTCTGGAAAAATCTGTAAACAACTTCATTATCTATCAGTAAGAAAATATTATACAGTTGAAAAAATTGAAAAGAATGAGGAATGCATTTTTGTATTGGTTTGGAAAATTATCTAAGATATATTCTTTTTTATTAATTATTTTTATTTTTAAAGAAACTTTAGGTTACATAAATGTTACATAAAAAACATAGGGGATTCCCATATGCCCCACTCCCTCCTCTTCCCACACGACACCCTTCATTAGTGGGCACATTTGTTACAATTGATGAACACACATTGAAGCATTGCTACTAACTGTGGTCTATAGTTTGCATTATAGTTTACATTCAGCCCTACACAATTTTGTAGGTTCTGACAAAATATATAATGGTCTGTATCCATCATTGCAGTGTCATGCAGGACAACTCCAATGTAATGAAAATATACCCATATTAAATCTATTCTTCCCTTTCCCTCCCCTCAGAAGCTCTGGTGGTCACTGCCTTTAAGATATATATATATATATATATTTAATTTATTTTATTTCTCTCCCCTTCCCTCCAGTTGTCTTCTCTCTCTGTCCATTTGCTGTGTGTTCTTCTGTGACCACTTCTATCCTTATCAGCGGTACCGGGAATCTGTGTTTCTTTTTGTTGCATCATCTTGTTGTGTCATCTCTCCATGTGTTCGACGCCACTCCTGGGCAGGCTGCACTATCTTTCACGCTGGGCGGCTCTCCTTACTGGGTGCACTCCTTGCGCGTGGGGCTCCCCTATGCGGGGACACCCCTGCGTGGCAGGGCACTCCTTGCGTGCATCAGCACTGAGAATGGGCCAGTTCCACACGGGTCTAGGAGGCCCAGGGTTTAAACTGTGGACCTCCCATGTGGTAGGCAGATGCCCTATCCATTGGGCCAAGTCTGCTTCCCAAGATATATTCTTAAATGATGAAATTACTGAAGAGTATATAGTAATATGACAGTTGTGAAATGTTTCTAGCTAGGTAGCTAGATATTTTTCTACCTACCTATGTATTCATCAATCTGTCCATTTGCCAAAGCATAAAAATGCCTGAAAGTATGCCCCAAAAATGTTAGCTGTGTTTTTTTTTCTGGGGAACAAGGTTGAGAGAACATTACTTTATAGTTTTCTATATGTATTCGTGATCTATTTCTTTGTAACAAATCATCCCAAAGCTTGGTGACTTTGAACAACAATCCTTTATTTGCTTACCATTCCGTCAGTGGAAATTTGGGCAAAGTTCAACTGGGTGACTCACTTTTGTTCCTTAGGATACTATCTGCATGCCTCGTGTGCTTGCAATCAGCTGTTGGGTGAGCTAGGGACCGACTCTTTCACAGGTCTGGGGCCTATGCTTAAACGGGTGGCATTATTAGCATGAGCTATCCCCATAATCTCTAAGTTTGTTCATAAGGCAGTGATGTTCCAAGTGAACCAACAATAACTGCAAGCACTCTTGAGGCCAAGACTTGTTTAGCCACCCAGTGTCATTCTGCTATATTCTATTGATCAAAGCAAGTAAAAAGCCAGATTTAAAGAATTGGGAAACAGACTCCATTTTTTGATGAGAGGAGCTGTAATACATTCGTAGTTGTATTTAATCTAACCTACTCTACTATTAGAATATAATAAGAATAGTTTTAAAGCAAGTAATAACAACAACAAAAAAAGAGGTATTAAGCTTTTTTCTTCATGAATTATTGGTTTATCTAAATGCCATCTGGGTCTTTGAGTTACACAAGAGGCTGTTTCTATTTTTATAATAAAATGTGATTACTGGTTAGTTAGATCCAGTAACTTATATACAAAATAAGTTTGGAATAACTTTCAGTCTCTGCAAAGAAATCCATTCCAGATGTGAAATTCTAACATGCATCTGAAAAACACACATACTTTTATTTACTAGTGAGCACTAATGACTTATACACAGTGAGCATATAGCCTTACATTAAATTGCATTATTGTCTTATTTGTATGTGTATGTATGTGTATAGCTTTAATGGAATTAAAAATCTCTTACTTACAAACATTTATAATTCAGCATTTCAGTGTCATATTGTTCCTTATGTTATACAAAAATGTCCCACAGAAAGCGCATTTAAATAGAAATGTTATGAGCTATTTTTAATATTTATTATAATCATTCTTTCTTTTCTCCCCAAATCAATTCAATGATGAATTGCCTTATTAAAGATAAGTAATCCCCAATATTTTAGTTTCAGGTGTAGAGAGAAGCTATTTTCTTCTGCTCTCCTCTTAGAATTTACCTGTCCCTTCACAGCCCTTCCACTCTCCCTCCTCTACCCCAAGTTTGAGTTTCTGGTGTTGCAGAAATTCATACCAATATAAGTATGAGTTACTTTTATTACAGCAGAGCTGCACATCTAGTTCTTAGCTTGTTTACTGTGCATTTAAGTTTGCCCCTTCCCTCTCACTGGTACTCTTGGGCCAGTTCCCTTTCTCCAGTCCTCATCAAAGGAAAACAAAGAGGCAGAAACAAAAATACAAAGAAACCACTGTCACCATTAGCCAAATGAAGTGTTTCAAGCAGATACTTGTTTCCAGGGTCTAGTTTTGTTTTTTTTGCCACTATTATTGTTATATAGTTTTTTTTGATCTGAAATTAGATATTATCTGCCCAGGGAGAGAAAAGAGACAAATGACCCAGTGGTAAAATTCATACAAGGGGAGGACAGGACTGAAGGGCCAAGAGTTGTCATAGCAGGAAGGAAAAGTTTGCTGAAAATGTCAGTATACCAATAGGAAACAGATAAAACACTCCAAATATAATAATTCAAGGGATGTTCATTAGAGGAACATTTTCCAAAAATATAGTCTCTATGTGTAGGGAAACCACAGGGATAGTGCAGTACTGTGATGATGTTACCAGGGTACGCAAAAAGGGATGACATGTGAGACCTGGTGACTCATTGCTCAGCGACCCAGCCAACTGAAAGTGACCCAGCAAGATAAAGAACTGGAGGAGTACATGCTCTGAGCTCATTCTGCTTCCTCGTTTCTACTCCTATTATGTCTTCCCAGTGTCCAGATCCAAATGGAAGCCAGAGGGCAGATTCAAGTTTAGCTTCCAGAGTCTAGAATAGGTAAGGAAGGGTAAAAATGAAAGCCAGAAAGAAAGGAGAGAAGGGGGGTGGTGACAGAGAGATAGAGAGAATGAATACGTGAGGTTATAGCTGAACATACCAAAGACAAAATAGGTATTTTATTCTCTAGTAGCTGAATTTTTAATTATGGGTCCTAGGGATGATTTTCATGACAAGAATTGTGAAAACTGATTGTGGTAATTACTATTTATCACCCTTGTATTGTTTAAGTTCTATTTCCCTCTGCAGGGCTAGACTGTAAGCTACATAAGAGCAAAGTCCTGTTGCTCTTATTTACTGAGGATGCACATTAAATATTTATTGAATCACATTGAATGCCAAGTATATTTTACAGATCTTTTTTTTTCCAAAAAAATCAAGAATGCCTTACCTCTTAGAGGTATGTCACTTGGTCCTAGTGATACCATCTTATAGTGAAAGGAGTGTTGCA